>NC_045443.1:80259027-80469546 GCF_002776525.5 Piliocolobus tephrosceles
CAGGAGAATTGCTTGGACCCAGGAAGTCAGAGGTGGCAGTGAACTGAGATCATGTCAAACAAACAAACAAACAAACAAATAAATAAATAAATAAATAAATAAAAGCTTTCTTCTGTGTCCCTTCTCCCAACCTTGATGAACAATGTTCAGATATTACTGTGAATGGCTACAAGTACAAAATACTTCTTTGTTTTGGACTGTTTCATACAGGAAGACAGAAAAAACATTTTTAAAGGGTCCTTTTTGCAGTACAGAATGAAAAACTCTATCAGCACTGAATTTCAACCAGTTAACTCAATACTCTGTCAGTGAAAATGACACGCAAATTGGATCTTGTGATGAATAAATAATGAGTCTCATTGAAATCTTCTGTGCTGTTCTCATAACACTGTGTCTGGGATGCATATTACATCACTCAGCTCAATTTTCGATACCTGCTGCCTGGGGGAATCAAATTGACTGAGGGGGATCTCATGGCTATCAGGTTACTCATACTCAAGGTGGTATTTTCAATTCACAGAAAATGATGTGGTTTGCACAAATTTGAAATCCATTGTCATTGCCTGGAAGTCAGGTTCCTGTCTTAAATGCTTAAAACAGTGGAAATTGTAACTTAGTGTCAATTTATCAATTGAAATTTTAGAGAAAGCCAGATTCCATGAGTGCATTAGAGACTCCTTAAAAGGTACGAATGGGGTGAGGTAGGTAAAACTGACTTATGTCAAATGCATTGATGGTTCAAATACATTTGAAAGGTGATACTATGGTAAGGTTGCATAGGATTATAAGTTTTGTTTTATTTTAAACAATCAAATTTTTTGTACTTAATGGTCATAGTATTTCTTTCTTGAAAAAGGATAATAAGAAATCAAAAAGGAAGAATAGCATCTTCGAAGTCAGTGATGGTTTGGTGGTAGGAAGGTCAGTGTGCCCTTGTTCTCTGGGTTTGTCTTTACAGTGCTGCAGTACCCAGATGGCTCCTGTATGCTCTGTTGGTCTGATTATAACTGTTGCATCAAGAGAAATAGCATGAATTCAGAATTTAATACATGTTCTTCAGTAATTATAGTCTTGATTAGTGAAGTCAGTTTCCGTTCCAAAGGACAATTTCTTTATTTCTTTACGTGTTGATTCATTTAATTTCAGGAATCAAATAAAATGGAGAGATCATAGTATTTATCTTTGTTGTGATGGGGATTCTGTGTTGCCTGTGTTTTGGTATGTGATCGTCAATTTTGCTTATGATTACTGTAAATTAAAGAAAAAAGTAGGTATAAAATGGGGAAAATTAAGGACGCTTAAAAAATAAATGACTTAGTTCTTAAGTGAAGACATGGAAATTATATGCTGAATTTCCATCAAGATATTGCTAAATATAAATTACAAATAAGTACTTTTATTATAGAGACCTTGATTAAATGCAATATCAGTTGTGGATATTTAAACATAATTCAATTTTATGTATTTAAGAACTCAAGAAAAGATTATACCAAGGTTTTACATGAATGATTTGAGTACATTTCCATAACTTTTATGAAATGGAAAACTCAAAGTTACATTAAAACCTTCTTTCTCCTAATTTCAAGATTTAAGCAAAAATTTGCCCACTTATGTGATCCATTGTGTGTAGTTTCTTCTTAAGCTCTCATGACATATTGTAATAAGAGCTAAATATATTTAATATTGTGAAAAGAACTGCTGTTTACTTTGAACAACCATTTGGTATTTGGCTAATCTTTTCATGCAGAGATGCTTATAAGGCTGTTGGGGAAAGGCCATTGGACTGGTGCCTGCAGATTTAGATTTAAATAGAAACTTGGTCATTTTCTAGCTGTGTGACCTTGGGGAAATTTCTAAACTTCTTTGAACATCAGTTACATGGCCTGTAAAATCAGAGATATAATATCTACGCTGTTTTGTGTTAGGTATGAATACAGTAAATGTGTACTCTTTTGCCACGTCCCTGTCTTATAGCAGGTATCATAATTGTCAGCATTTTACTGCATTTTTGCAGCATTTTCAGTAGTAGTGATCTTTTTATCTGTCATTTATGGAGCATTCAATTAGCATGGCTGTGGCTATTCTAGAACCACATAGACTAGTTAATGGAATGCATGCTGAAATGTCAATCAGCAAAGAATGGAATGCTTGCTATCCTGTTCACCAGTGCTGAGAATTGAAAGAAAGCTGAGGAAAAGCCTTTTTCAAGGTTAATTCTTCTGAACAACATGATTTGATAATTTATCTTTTGTTTGATTGAGATTGATAACAAGTACATATGCCAGTTTTCTTCCATTGATAATATCTTGCCATCATCATCTTACACTTTGAGAGCCTGCTTTCCTGCTTTCTTTCCCCCTTTGGGCTCAGGAGGGTGCTGTTGCTTATATATCTGAAAATGGAGGGGAGACAGGTTTTTCTGTTTCCCTCCCCAAACCACCCTGTTTCCCATATATTTTCTTTTAAGCAAGGTTTATCATACGGGATATTAATTCAGTAGCTGCAATAGCTTGCGGCGTTCAAGTCTCTCTCTCTCTCTTTTTTTTTTTTTTTTTTGAGAAAAAGGAGGCACTGTTATCATCTAAAGGTTATTCTTCCCCAACCTGGCAGGCAATATTGTTGCAGCTGATCCCAGAATTTCTATATAATAAACCTTTTCAGGGAAACATTGAATCTGGCTTTGTTGTTGTTGTTGTTCAGTGGTTTATTTTCTCACCTCCTGGAGCGACAACAGAAGGCAGAAAGTTTTGTCTTTAAAGCAATACTGTTGTTTTCTGGCTGCCAAAAACGTTTCATGAACTATTTTGGACACCTTAATAACACTCAGACCAAGTTATTTTTACAGAATCCTATATCTTGGTAACTTTGGCTTACTGGGACAAATCTATAGATAAAATTGGTTTTGGATTTCAGAAAATTCAATACTTAAAAATATGATTTACTTGACAGATGATACATGGGGCGAGTGGCTGGGGTGACCATTTACTTTAAGAAGACTTGAGGATTCATGGTGAGTTTTCTTTGAGTATACCAAACTTGGATGATCATCAGCTGCTCATGGGGAAATCATTTTAGACTAGAGTTGACAGCACAAAACTAGAAGCTACTGAATAAGAATTTTTTGATCTGCTTTCTTTTGTTTGTTTTTAAGGAGTTGGGGCAGAATTTTTGGAGAGGTGGCAGGAGGGAGACATTTTTAAAAAGCTCCCCCAGTGATTTTGATGAATAGCCAGGTTTGGAACCCACTGATGTACACTGAGAATCTGATTCCCTCCTATAATGACATTTAATATAAAAATTTCACAAAAACACCAAGATTTTTATAGCTGGAATGGTATACTAGAAGCCATTTGTCCATCTCCACAGCACCCCCCTCTTAAAAGAATTTGAGGACGGGCATGGTGACTCACACTTGTAATTCCAGCACTTTGGGAGGCCAAGGTGGGTGGATCATGTGAGCCAGGAGCTCGAGACCAGCCTGAGCAACATGGTGAGTCCCCATCTTTACAAAAAATACGAAAATTAGCAGCATGTGGTGGTGTGCATGTAGTTCCAGCTACTTGAAAGGCTGAGGCAGGAGGACCACTTCAGCCCAGGAGGTGGAGGCCACAGTGAGCCATGATTGCACCACTGCACTCCAGCCTGGGTGACAGAGTGAGACACCGTCTAAAAAAAAAAAAAAAAAGAGAGAATTTGAGGCCCACAAAAATTAGGCCCACGATTAGTTGAGAGGAGAGACAACATATTCTAGGCTCCCCCATCCAGGTTGAATACTTTTGACACTGTAAACATGTTACTCTTTTAATGCTTAAAAACTTAGTGTATGGACATTTTCAGTTGGCCATTTGCAGTTCAATTAGATTAGAGACTAGTATTGGACTTCCATGTACCTGTCACTCAAATTCATCATTAATTAATTACAATTCTACTTTTTATTTCACCCTGTGTTCTTTTTTTCCTTTAATAATTCCAAGCTTCCTCTTGAAATTAAGCTGTTGGTAGTTGTTTTTTGTTCCCTTCCTCCCAGGTTCCTCCTTCCCTCCCACTTCAAATAACTTCAGATAGGGTCTCTTTATTTGAATTTTGTAATCCTACTGCTCCAGCTTGATTTCAGCTTACATTAAAATGGAATGTTTGCTTCTGCAAATTACACAAGCTTAACGCAAAGAGGCTAAAATCACAGTGTATTTTTCTTTCTAATTTGGTTAATTTCCTTTACTAACATGGTGTTACTGTTTGAAATAGTTTATCCCTCAGTAGAGGTCTCTTCTCTTTGATGTCAAACTTAAGATGGGTCTAGAAGTCTAGAAGGGGAGAATTGAAAGGAGGGCAGCTCAGTCTCCACCTTCTTTCAACTCTACACAGCACCACTGCACAAACTCAGAAGCAAAATTTTAGTCATTAGCATTGGGCACATCATCTGTGTGTGCAGACATTCATCCTGTTACTTGTAACTCCAGGAATGCGATGGGATTTTTAAAAAGGCCACCACTAGAGTCTTCAAGTTTCTTTGACCACAGAATGTGACTTTAGTTTCTTGCTGTCTTGTGAACACTTGAATCTCTGGCAACCCTAATGTAAAAGTGAAAATGCCTCCAAAACTGAATATATTTCAGAGGTAAAATGGCAAGAAAGGAGAAAATGTGGGGATGCCAATTGAAAAATGGGCTGGCTGAGTGAGAAAAGGGCTGAATTTGAGTTGTCAAAGCAGCAGCCTGAAGTTTCTGGTTCTTGGACAGGATAATTTGTAGTCTTTGATTCTCTTTCATTCTGCAGTATAATCTTCTCCCTGGCTGCACTGACTTCCATATTGTTCAAGAGGAAGAGAAATAACCCATCTGAATTCACTAGCTTTCATTTGCATATACACACAGCTGGTGGTAATGAGAACCACCATTTATCAAGGCTTAGTGTGTGCTAGCAATGTGTCTTCTGTGCATTATTTTGTTCCATTCTATGAAAGCATTAACCTCATTTACAGATGAGATACAGATAAGATAAACTGAGGCTTACCAAGTGAAATAATTTGCCTAAGGATTCATAGATAGTATGCAGCAGAGAGAGAATCTCATCTCAAATATCTGACTCCAAAGCTCATGGTCTTCCTGTTACACTGTTTTTGTGCAATTTTAGTGAAAATGAAAGATCCAAGTAGTATTACCAAAGAAACAATGATTTTTTTTTTTTTTTCTTTCACATTTGGCTTTGGGACCAATGCTCATTATCTACAGTAGCTTTGAATACAAATAATCTGTACTTCAGGTGCCAAAGCTAATTTTGTGTGCTAAAAATACAATGATGGATATTTACAATGATGGATATTTTCTCTCTGCCCCATCGTGTGTGTGTGTGTGTGTGTGTGTGTGTGTGTTTTAAGACCATTTCATGCTTGTGCATTTCATTTAGGTTTAGAGTCAGTGTCCTTTTTTTTTTTTTCTCTTCAATGCCTCTCATGTGAGGAGAAATTTGTTATATTCATATTTCTTTATTAATACATATGTACTGTTTTCTAAATACTGATCTAGATGTTGAGGATAAAGTAGTGAAGAAAATAGACAAACACCTGCTGTCTCGGGATTTACATTTTTGTGGTAACCATTCTCCGGATAATTTGTGCATACATTATTTTTACTCCTATTACAAAAAGGTTGAATGAACCACAACCCCCCGACTCCCCCCGCCCCGCAATTGCCTAGTATGCAGTAAGACTGAGTTTCAAAGTAAAAAACAGCCAGATGATTAGACTATTAGATGAGCAGTACGGGTGCATGTGTGAGTGTGTCTAGGCTCTAATTGGTTTGGAAGCCTCCCTGAGACCAGAGACTGGGCAGTCTTTTTCTTTGGCATGCGTCTGTCCCAGAAGAGAAACAGACATTCGTATTCTGAGCTTGAACATCACATTGGCCTGCAGGGGCATACCATTTCTACTGTGGCCTTGCCCTACATTTAACAGACTTCAAGGAGAGGCTTTGTGCATATACTCTGGAGGTTGGTCTTGACTAAGTTTGCCTCTTATGTGCCTGTGCATTTCACCTACTCTGCGTGGTGTTTCTCAAAAGCATGCAAGCAAGAATTATCTGGATTCAATTGACATTGAGGCATTTGATTTGTTTCTGAATTTCATATTGCTGCATCATTGCTAATCAACCGTATTATTTATGTGTTCTTGACAGGCAGTGCATTGCTAATACGGGAAAATATTTCCCACGTTGCTTTATATGGGAAATAATGAGTCTGCATTACAGAGGTTCCTTGTAATTCAGATAAAATGTTTTCCTGCAAATTTCATAAAAAATAAAAAATTGCTTAGACTAGCAATATTTTGATGTCCAGGAGTGTCCATGTGTCTAATGGTGTCCTAAATTGTGCAGACTCTCTTGTGTGGGTTGTGAAGATCATAAAGACTTTTGATATCTGAGCTTTCCTCTATTTATATAAAAAAGGCCTACATGTTCCCTGACTCAATATCCAAAACCATGAGGCCAGTCAGGTATGATTTGGATTTTTAAGAAATTACTATTCAAAGACAAAGTGCATAAACCATGCATTAAATAACACTCCCAACATGGCAACACTTCACAATAAGAAACACTTAGTATTTCTGCAGGAAAATATATGAATATTTACAGTAACTGGAATAAATAAAAACTATAAATTGCCTCATGTCAGTTCAGGTCAGACTTTTAGTTTTTAATACTTTTATTGAGATGTAATTCACATATAAAATTGACTCATTTAAATGCAATATTAAAATTGCAATTAAATTGAATTAAATTAAAATTGCAATTAAATTAAAATTGTGTATCAAATGCAATACACAATATGCAGTGTATTGATTTTTAGTGTATTCAAGGAAATTTTAACTATCACCATCAATTTTAATTTTATATTTCGGAATGGAATTAAGGATAGGGATTTTGGCCCTGTTTCAAAGATGTTGTGTGTGTGTGTGTGTGTGTATGTAACTTTCCAAGTTTAACAGGAGCTGTGGTGAAAAGTTTTGACCTCAAGCCTTGTGGGTCAGTAAACCTGGTTAAAGTTTTGTGAAGCCCCTGTTTTTTCACTTGTGCCTTCAATCCACTTAGCTGTCTGTTTACTGTTTAACAAATTGGCACTGAAGTTTGAGTAATCAGGGCATCTTCTTTGGGGTTATGTATGGGTCACAATGGTTGGATTCTTAATTTGTTTTTTCAAAACTGTGATAAATTGTAGGTCCCTACATAAATGCAATTTTCTAGAGTAAGAATCTTACATTAGCATTTGATTGCTTTCTTGGCTGTGTGTTTGGTGCATACACCCCTTGATTTCTGAGTAACAGTGGTTTACAGTGTAAATATGAATCTGGGTGCTTCTTTTTCTTTCCCATTTACTTGTCTGAGTGATGTTTTACAAATGTCTTACATATGCAGCAGTAATTAGGTTGTATTTAAAATTAGGGGAGTTTCATAAATTATAAAGGTGACTGTAAAATTTGGGGTAAACCCAGTTTCCGTTCTGTTACCTATTTGAAAAAGGAATCATTTTCAGACAAACCAATCATTTAAAGCAGGGAATGAATTTGGAATTTTTTTTATCCCTTTAAATAAATGGCCATCCTAAAATATGTCCAGCTTATTGCTTCCTAGAGGCAAATTCACTACCGAACAACTTTAAAAGAGCAATCACATAAAGTTAATTATGGGAGAACGATTCTATAAAAATTTAATATGCTATTAAGACATTTGCTGATTTACATCAGATTTATATAAAAGTTGTTTGAACCTGCACCTTTGCGTCCAGCTGGTAGCCTTTTTCTAGATTAATTGCGTGAAAGCCTCTGAAAAATGTTAGACATTTGAGAGGAGTTGTGATTTTGGAGAAAAAGGGAACATGCTGTGAAAAGTATGGCCATATGGCATAGTGACATAAACCCTGCAGTTCTAATCAGGAGGCCTGAGTTCTCACGCAGGTTTTGCCACTACCTAGTTGTGTAATTGTGAACAACTCATTTAACCTCTCCAGGAGATTTTCCTAATATGGGCATTTCTGAGGATGCTTCAGGGTCAAATTGCATTCTACTTGAATCATAATTTAAAAAATAATTTTACTGCTAAACCATTTTTGGGTAAAATCATAATTTCCTCTCTTAGAAATAATCTGATTGGAAAGATGGGTTTCTTTATGCAGATAGTATGTTTTTCACTCATTTCTAAGAACAAAAGATTAAGTTCCAAAGTGCTTATGTTTTTTTTGAAGGCCAGGTAATTTATTGCAAACTGTACTGGGCTATTTGTTTTGTGTTTCACCATTCAGAGGAATCTATTTACATTTTAAAAATATCCCCTTTTCTCCCTTTTATCACGAAGTTATCTTTTCCATTATCTTTTAAACTTAAATACAGTTAATACTTGATTATCTAGAATGGAGCCTCTCATGAGTCAATCCCACTTGCTAATTCTTAACAAATATAGAATAAAATAGGGAATTGTGCCATTATTACATTAGCTGGGTAATCATTTTATGCATGTAATTAGAAATTGACTCTGATTCATTGTTCCATGCAAGAAAAATAATGCTTTTTAAATACTGAAATTAATTTGACAAATAATTTGAAATTAATTTTTTTAATTATAGAGAAATAAAAAGAAAACCTAAAAAAAAATGTTAAGTGCCATGCTTGATCCTCAGTCTCAGAGGTCTGATACTTTCTCTGTCAAGGGCAGCTAGTCAGTGTTTTTTGCTGTGAGGGCCATATGGAGTTTACTACAATTACTCAGCTCTGCTGTTTATGCTGCAGACAAAGAGTGTGGTTATGTGTTCTGGGCTATAGTTTGCTGACTCTTGATATTTCTAATAACTTACTTGCTAAACTCATATGTGTGAGTAATTCAGGCTCTCCAAAGAGATTATGTTTAGGACAGTATATTTCTGGTAATATGAATCATTCCATTTCATGCAAGTTGCATACATTTTACAAAGGACTTTTTTGTTCATTTTTACTTTTATCTGACTCTTTAACACTTCTGTCATGAGGATATTAATCTTTTACTTTTAAAATTATTAAATTAAATCAGTCATATATGCTTTTAAATACTGAAATATATATATATATATATATATATATATATATATATATATATAAAACTTTACAGTTGAGGAAACAAATACTTACAGCAGTATGATTTGCCAGGCTGAGCCTAAGTGTGCAAGACCTTTACTCATTTTTCCTACTCCATATTGTATCAGAGTACTAGTGAGCACATTGAGCAGGTATCTTTGATCCCACTTTGTGTCAGTAGAAACTCCTTTACCCTGAAATTTTGAAAATGAGCCACGTCTGAATTTAGCATTATGGCTATTCTCTGGATACTGAATTCATTCAAAATAATCAGACAAAGTAAACGTTGGTAACAATTACCCCATAAAGGAAGCCCAAGTAAGCAGAAGGTGATTTCCAAGAATAACTACCTCTAGAAGTTCACAGCAGCTGTAAAAATATATCTTCGGTTGATATTTAGCTTGTAGTGTTAGGGCACTTGAATTTTTTTAATCCTCTTTTTTCCCCACCAAATTATTTAGATATATTGAGCAGATTTATTTATTGCTCTTAGTATAAAAGTTAAGCACTTCTATCATGAAGGAGAGCTGACACTAAACAAAAAAACAAAAGAGAGAGAAAACTGAGAAGTAAATCTTATAGCAGTTTAGTATCTTCTTTCTTGACCAGAGATGTTGGTGGTGTTGGTATTGGTAGTGGTGGTGGTGGTGGTGATGGGGTGGCATTGTGTTTCTTACAGTGTTTACCTTCCAGGTGGATACGAAGTGATTGGCAGTGAGTGCCATGTTTTGTTTTGTTTTAAGTCTTGGTGAGAAGTGCATTGGTGGTTGTGACATATTTCAACTGAGAGGTAATAGAAAGTTTAATGATATTAATATCTCTCTTCGTGTCCCTTTGAAAATGGGCCATGTTTTTTCCATCCAAATGAAGAACACATAGGGCAGTTGAATACCATTAGATTTATTGGTTCGGAATTAAGAAAATGCTGGGTAATGAAATCTGAAAAGCTCAATGCGAATTTGTCATTTTTTTCCTGTTTTTTAAACTCATCAGGCCGAAATCTTAAATCCTAAATATTCGATAAATACATTCCAATAAGTATTGTTTAATTAGTCTTTTTAAGTGTAACTTTATAATTGATGTTTTTCAAGGTTATTTCAGGTTTTTTTTTTTTTTTCATTTTATTTTGTTTTATGGAATGATTTGTAATATTTACTTCTTTTTCTTGATCAGGCTGCTGGCTGTATGAAGCAGTATAATGCCTGCTGCTTTCATAGCAGTATGACCTGGGAATCCTTATTTTACCTCTTCGTTCCCCAATCTAGAGTTTTCTGATGATTAAATGCATTAATACATAGACATCTCTAAGTGCCTAACAGTGCTCAGTTAATGTGAGCCTTTTAAAATTTTTATCTATTTTAAGATGTTTACCTTCTCTCCATATCATATGTTCAGCTATACCTGTGGTTACTGACCTCTGGTTAAATATCAAAGTTCATTAGAGAAATTGTAATGAAAGTAAATACTGTAATACTGTAATACTGTTGTGGAACATTGCAAAGATATATTAGTCCATTTTTGTATTGATTAAAGTTAAATTTTTTTATTTACTAGAACACTAGGAAGTGGCTGGATTCTTGAGAGATATTTAAAAATTAGATTAAAAATAACTTTCTCTCTGAAACCACATTCTGAAGTCACAGAGAAGTATGCGATTACATAGGAGTTTCTCAAATCCTGCAATTGCATGCTTTCCAAATAATTGACGGTTGCTGTTTCAGGAATATCCTGACTTTCATATCAGTAACCTCTTTTGTTTACAAATTATCCTAACACATCAGCTTACCTCCTAAAGACTCAGGAAGTGAAGTGGATATTTTAAGACCCTTCATTTAGAGCTGGAGATGTCCAGAGGAATTATGTAATTTTATTACTGTCATTTTGTTGTGGGGAACGTGCAAGTCTAATGATTTAAAGTCTAGTCTTTCTGTCTCCTCTTTCTCCCTCTCTAATTTCCTTCCCTTACCTCTCCCTCTTTTGCTTCTCTCCTTCCTTGAAACACTATATTCTTCTGTTCTTCATTGATTAAAAAGTGCCCTAAGGATAAGGAATTTAACTTGGCTTCATAGTTCATGTGTATTTAAAATATATTTGAAATTATTTCTACAGTAAAGGATGATCCTTATTTGCCAAAGGAGCTTTAAATGTTTAATGCCCCAATTAATACAGTACCCAGTAGAAGAAAAAAACAAAATCAAACTGCTAAAGAAACAAGTGACACCAACATAAAATGTGGAAGTTAAAGAAATGTAGAGCTACAATTATCACCTAGGCATGTATACTTTTAAAAATCCCAGAGTAAAGAATCCCCACTCTGTATTGTTTTGTATAAGTACACAGACTATACAGATGAGATTGGGCTATTTGATCAGTGTATTAAGATTCTAGTGTATCTAAAATTGCCCCCAGCCCCTTTCTAGACTGTTGTCTTGGTTCATTGTTCTTTTGTTCATTCATTCGGTCATTTGCTTAATCATTGATGTACCCATTCACCCGTATGACATGAAGTGTCTTTTCTGTGCCAGGTGCTGGTCTAGTTGCTAGCATAGTAAGTCAGTGAAGAAAACATAGATAAATCCTTGCCCTTCCAGAGATGGTATTCTTGTGGGAGCAGTGAAACTCACTTCTGTAAATGTGAGATAATAAGATTAAGATTGTATACTTAGTGTCACTTTGGGCCTCAACAGCTTCGGATTTGACCTTTACAGTAGTTGATATCTTTCACATGTGATACAAGTTATAAGACTGGTGAACTTTGAGAAAGCAGGGATTAATGTAACCTGGAGAAACTGAGTTGTTGTAACTCTTGCAGAAAAAATAGAACTTAAGCTGGAGGTAAAGAATATTTCAAGTAGAGGCAACATTAGGTGGATGGATGGGAATTTGGTTTACACATGGTATGATAAAGGGGGCAGTACCACAAGGGGATTTTGAAACAGTAAAAATATCAATGTAATTTAGGGAGATTTGAAGTTTAGACAGTAAAGATAGGCCAAATTTTGGACAGTTTTGCATACCCAGCTGAGGACATTGGAATCTAAATGTTCTTGCTTTAGAGAATTATCATAGATTCTTGATGAAGAGTAGTAATTAAAGATGTAAATGAATGAGCCAAGTGCATTGCCATGTTCTTGTAGTCCCAGTTACTCAGGAAGCTGAAGGAGGACGATCTCTTGAGCCCAGGAGTTCAAGGCCAGTCTGGGTAACATAGCAAGACCCTATCTCTAAAAATAAATAAATAGATAATGAAAAATTAGAAACAAATGAACATAGTGCCATGCTATGAGCACAAAGGAAGATGGAATTTCTAGTCCTAGCTGTGGTTGAATCTCTGTCTCTTGGTGAACACTTGCAACACAGATAGACATCAGTTTCCTCACTGCAAAATAAATGTTGAGATGTTCTCCAGTGTTCTGGATTATAGATACAAAAATTTGACCTTGTTGTCTCCTAGCATTGACCAATCTGTGGCTGTATGAACTTTTCCAGTAGGAGTTAATGGTCTTTTATGTCAGTTACCACCTTGAAGTCAGGGTGAGAGCACTTTGATGAACAGAGGCCTGTTGAAGAACTGGACTCGGTGGGTATGAAGTGGGTATCATAGGGTTTAGTGTGGTTTACAGCAGTAGTCCCCAACCTTTTTGGCCAGGTTCGTGGAAGACAATTTTTCCACGGACTGGGTGGTGATAGTTTCCAGATGAAAGTGTTCCACCTCAAATCATCAGACATTAGATTCACTAAGGAGCACACAACCTAGATCCTTCGTATGTGAAATTCACAAGAGGGTTCCAGCTCCTATGAGAATCTAATGCTGCTCCTTACCTGACAGGAAGTACAGCTCAGGTGGTAATGCCTGCTTACCGCTCACCTCCTGCGGTGTGGCTGTGGCTCAGTTCCTAACAGGCCATTGAGCAGGACCGGTCCATGGCCCAAGAGTTGGGGACCGCAGGTTTACAGCATAGAACCCTGGACTTAAAATCAAAGGACATAGCTTTTGAGTCCTAATTCTTCTACCCATTGGGTGGTGAGATTCTGAGTAACAACCTAGCCTTTCTGAATTCTACCTGCTTTTTTGTAAAACACGAATTCACAAAGTTTGCAAGCATCCCAATGGTTTTAGAAAGGGCTACTTGAGATAATACACGTAAGGCACTCTGTAAAATGTTTAATAAATATTCATAATTAGCATTACCACTAATAAAACATTTTCTCCACGTCACATCCCAAAGTGAGATATAATAACAGAACAAAGTTTTCTAGGCACTACTCTCCTTACTGGATGCCAGGACTTCATCTGGGAGGAATAAAGTGACATAACAGGTGTTTAAATTAATTAGGCAATTATACACAGTCTTCTTTCCTCATAATATCTGGTCTCTCACAGAAAAATATAATGGAACTTAATTTGGACTTGCTTTATCATATCATTTAGATGGCCCACATTTGTTTAGATTGTTGAAGGAGCAAGATACATGGGTTGATTTGAGATATGGTTCAGAATAGAACAAAACTGGATTTATTAAGAAATGTAATCCCTACTGTAAAATTTCTGGTGTGTTTCATTCAGGAATTATTACAGAAATGTATTCAAGAGTGGAATTGCCTGACGTTACTTAAAAGGTAATGTTTGAGTTAGAAGCTAAATAAAGCCTCTGGTGCATCCTGTAATTTTTATTACTATCTGGTAATCAACATTTATAGCACAATGTTAAGACTTTTTATCCTTTGCTTTTATTAAGGTTTGACTCGCCCATGGCATGAAGTTGCACGTGTTTTCTGCACTTCTAAATGTTGCTGGAGTTCACTGCTGCACTGAATGGGCCTAGCAGGGTACCATACAAGGGGACAAGGACGGCCTGTGCATTTGGAGTAGGGCATGTTTCAGTAGGGAGTAAGAAGCCATAGATTCCAGTCAGTTAACCGATCCCTTCCCCTTCTTATTCCCCTTTGCTTAATCCAAATCTACCGAGTGCCAGACATGCACCTGGCAAAAACTTTTGGCTTGTCTCCCTACAGGGTTCCAAGGACCCTGAGCCAGTCAAAAAATGATCGACAGTTCAGTTAGAGAGAGTTTGCTAAACTACAACTGTTAAAGCAGACAGAATTCCCATTAGAAGAATACTTTTTGGACCTAATCCAATGATAATAATCGATTAAAATAAGTTGTCTAAGCTTCTGAGTTAACTTGAAAATAGAAGTGGATGCAGGGTGAATTGCAAAATGTTTGCACATGTAAGTTCACTTTATTTAATTTTAAATAATTAGGGCATGGCAATGATCAGTGCTAATTGGAGCTGTGTCAGGCTGAAAGAATTATCCAAGTGTGTTTTGAAGACTCACGAGAGATTTTTACAGTAAATCTTATTTAACTCTAGAGTTTGTTTTATTGATAATGCTAAAACTCAAAGATATACATCTTAATGAAAAAAATACGAGATTTTAACACAACCTGAAATAATTTGAAACATAGTACTGTAATGATAGCTACAAAGGCTAGGCATGCTTTAAAAGATTAATGGGGAGTGTTTTAATGGCCATCAAAATAGGTATTTAGTAAATGTGAAATTCTGTTTTAACTAATTTGAAATAAGATCAAACTTTTGGGTTGTACTGAAGTCTTGTTCAAATGGAGAATGAATACTGCAATGATTGTATGAGTTTCAGATTCCAAGTACTTTTCTGTTTCAAAATCTTACCGTGAATTTGTGTATTAACTTTCTGACATCGTAATTTCCATTCATCATTTTAAGAGTTAGTATATGATCAAAATTTAATTCCAAATTTCACATTAAAAGAGGGAAAGAAATAAATTAGAGCAATTACAGTTACACAAAGATTTCATCTATTTAGATTGGTCACTACCAACAGGCTCCAAAAATTGCATATTTTCAAGTTGCTTTTGGCAAGAAGACATTCTTAGAGAGTTATCAGAATAGAACCTGAATGAATTGAAAAACTTCTTAATATTTCCCTTCGTTCCCAAACATCTGACGTATTGCCACTTCGCAGCCACGTTAATAATTTCTATGTCAGCATAACATGAAATATTCCACTAGCTTATTACCTGTAAAGTTAGTATAATTTGAAAGTCACACTTCGGATGATTAATTCCAACTCATAAAGTGTGCATTTAAGAAATGCTTATTTGATGGTACCAATATTAATTTGTGCTATTAGAAAAGTTATTCCATTTATTTATAACAAATATTGCATCTGAGCTTACTATTTTACTTTTCAAGAAGATATTAACTGTCAGAGTAATAAGATACATAGGCCTGAAAAATGACTCTTCATGAAAACTCAAATTGTATTTTTCACCTTTTCCCACGTTACCCATCCCCAGACTCAATTTTTGTTATTCAGATGTTTTTAAATAGCCTTCGGGTACTGTTGATATCAGTATCAACAATATCAAATCTTTCTATATTAAAGGGAGCAAACTAATAGTACAAACCAAGAAAGATTTGGAAGTAGAGTTGTTTTTTCTCTAATTATACTAACCATAACTCTGTTACTCTAATGTACCTGGAAAATTTATAATGGCCTTTTGCTTATTCTGTTTTCTTTCATGTGGGAGTGAGGGGAAGGGGATGACCCTCCTGCTTGCTTAGTAAACCCAGAATGTTCTATTCAGCTGGCCTTTCAAGGATTCTAATTCTGCTTGATTTTGCTCTGAATTACTAATAGTTATGAAGCCCAAGTAAGTGCCACAGTGCTGTCTGGAAATCACTGAATAGTTTGAATCACTGGATATTGAAACAAGAATTATGAAACTGATGGACGCTTTCCTATGTGAAAACTTTAGTTTAAAAACTATAGTCTAGGCTGGGTGTGGTGGCTCACACAAATAATCCCAGCCCTTTGGGAGGCCCAGGTGGGTGGATCACAAGGTCAGGAGTTCAAGACTAGCCTGACAAACATCATGAAACCCTGTCTTTACTAAAAGTACAAAAATTAGCTGGGCATGGTGGCGCGTGCCTGTGATCCCAGCTACTCAGGGGCTGAGGCAGGAGAATCACTTGAACCTGAGAGGTGGAGGTTGCAGTGAGCAGAGATCACGCCACTGCACTCCAGCCTGGGCGACAGTGAGACTTGGTCTCAAAAAAAAAAAAAAAAAAAAGAAAGAAAGAAAAACAAAAAACAACCTATAGTCGGCCTCAGTTGCCCAGTCAAGAAAATGAGCATTTTCAGAATCAGTGTGGCATTTTGAGAAAAAAGACAGTGTATGTGAGATATGCCCAGATAAATGGCTGCATTTTTTACCTGTGAGAAATAGTAAATCATAATTTGTCCATTTGACATTGAATTTACTATCTAAATTTAGTACAAGACATAGCGAAATTATAGAGTTGGAGTATATTTCCATATAACAACATTAAGCATTGAAATTATATGCTTATTAATGAACATCTATAAGGCATGTATGTTTATTAAGTTCTCTTTGTATATATAATATAAAATCTTCTTTTTCTTGCTGGTGTCTTTTGTGTTTTCATAGAAAAACTCCCACACTCATTAAATAGCTGTCTATTATGATATATTTGAGAGAAGGCGGCTGTATCTTAGCCTCCCCACTGAGTGAAGTCTCATTATAATTTGTCTCTTTATGTTTCCAAAATGCTGGGCTCACATGCTTAACTCATTAATGAGACTGGAACGCATCTCACATTGGCTGGTTTCTCGCACTAAAGCCACACAGAGTTTAAAGAATGTTGCAGTTTAATCCACTGGCGCAGGAAATGCATTTGCGATGTAGTTGCCCAGTTGAGGCAAGATTGATAAAAGAAAGTTCCTTTTCTAACTTCGGTTAATTTTGAGCTCACTTAATTTTATTTCTCCTCCCATTAGTTGTCTTCTTAAAGAACAGGGAAAGGAGTTTAATAAAAAACAAAGTGTTTTCATAGTCAAGAGAAGTATCTTCTTTTGTTTAAAACATTTTTTTGTTGTTTCTCAGGTCACAAAGGATATTTTCTTCACATATTTTCTTCATAAAGACTGGATTGTTTTGTGGCTAACCTGATTTGACCATAGCGCACTGCCTGGTGGGAAGTGTTAAACCTTTCATTCTAAGCTAAACAAGATTACCCTGAAGGCTGGCATTCAGGGGCTTGTTTTTAGTGTAATGGGTTAGGGGCTATGGCACACCCCTTGCAGTTCCACTAATTGAACTCTTTGGGTACTTCAGTTTCTAATAGTTAGCTCTAGAAGGGGCTTGGGTACGCAAGAAATTGCTCACTGCTTGATTTCCCCATGTTAGTTTAATGAGGAAGAATGGGTCACCATGCCAACCAAAACACCATAGCAATGGGTTTAGAAGCATCCTTCCTTGATACTTGCTTCCCATTTAGGGGTTTCTAATATACTACAAACGCTATAGTGTCAGACAAAAACCAAATAGGATTTGAAATCAATGTGTCCTCTTATAGAATACATGTAAGTGACTATGTTGAGTTAACCTGAATTTGTGTATTCAGTCTTTTTTGATTAATTTAGAAGGTAGTGAGGCACTTATGTTGGTCTTAATTTTCGGTTGTCAATTTCTCTTTGCTAGCAGCTTTCAGCTAGTGATCTATCAAAGCTCATCTACATTTAATTTCATTTGGTTTCTCAGAACTTTTATTCTACTATAGTAACAATACTTTAGGAAAATTATTTTTTTAGAACAGTTTTAGGTTTACATAAAAATTCAGAAAGTAAGACAAAGTTCCCATACACCCAGTTTCCCCTATTATTAGCGTCCTGCATTAGTATTGTGCATTTGTTGCAATTAATGAGCCAGAGTTGATACATTATTATATCAATAGTTTATTCAGATTTTTTTAGTTTTTACCTAATATCATTTTTCAGTTCCATGATGCCAGCTGGGATGGCACATTTATTTGTCATGTCTCCTTAGACTCTTGCAGGTGACAGTTCTTTAGGCTTTTTTTGTTTCTTTTCTGGTTGAGACAGGGTCTTGCTCTGTCACCCATAAGGAGTGCAGTTGCACAATCATGGCTCACAGCAGCCTCAACCTCCTAGACTTAAGCAATCCTCCTTCTTCAGCCTCTCTTGTAGCTGGGACTACAGACGCAAGCCACCACACCTGGCTGATGTTTGTGCTCTTTGTTTTTGTAGAGATGGTCTCTTACTTTGTTGCTCAGCATGGACTCGAACTCCTGAACTCAAGTAATCCTCCCACCTGGGCATCCCAAAGTGCTGGGATTGCAGGCGTGAGCTACCGCGCCCAGGCAGACTTTCTTTTTGATGACCTTGACAGTTTTGAGGATTCCCAAATATATATTTAGCAGTATGTCTTTCCTTTGGAATTTGTCTGATTTTTGTTTAAATGATTAATCTTGGAATAAGTTTTTTTTTATTATTTTGTTATTTTCTTTTTTTAGTTTTTTTTTTTTTTTCTAATTTTCTTAAGTTTTTGTTTTTGAGACAGAGACACACTGTCACCCATGCTTGAGTGCAGTGACTAATCAGAGCTCACTGTAGTCTTGATTTCCTGAGCTCAAGCAATCCTCCTACCTCAGCCTCCTAAGTAGCTGGGAATACAGGTGTATGCCACCATGTCTGGCTAATTTGTGTGTGTGTGTGTGTGTGTGTGTGTGTGTGTGTGTGTGTGTAGAGATAGGATTTATTATGTTGCCTCTGTGGGTCCTGAACTTTTGGCCTTAAACGATTCCTCCCACCTTTGCCTCTTAAAGTGCTGAGTTTATAGATGTGAGCCATTGCTCCTGGCTAGGTATATGGGTTTTGACAGCAAGAACATAGATGTAAAATAACATTTTCATCACATCATAACAAGGGTACATACTGTCAACACAACTTACCACTATAAAGTTGACCTTCATCACCTGCCAGTGATAGTGTTTTCCAGGTTTCTCCACTGTAAAGTTACTTTCTCCCCACATCTTGCCACCCACCCAGTTCATACTGTGCCTTTTGGAAGGAAGTCACTATGCTCAGATCACACCTAAGGAATGGGAATTATGCTTCCCTTTCTTGAGGGTGGAGAACATATAAAAATTATTTGGAATTCTTCTGTAAAGAAGATTTGTTTCTTCTCTCATTTATTTATTTTTTGTATCACTTACCAATATGGACTCATGAATATTGATTTTAAACTTTGAGTTATAATCCAATACCACTTTACTTTTTTTGATTTTCAAATTATTCCAGCTTCGGCCATTGGGAGCTGTTTAAGTGGGTTCCTGTGTCTCTTTCACACTTGGACATATCTTTATCAGTGTACTTTTACATGTATTTTGAGCACTTTCTCCCTTTCTGGCACTACAAGTTGCTTTAAGCTCATCTTGCATATTTTCTGTTCCAGTCCTAACATCAATCCATTTATCCAAGGAGCCCTGATACACTTTATTGGAAAATGGTAACAACCATTGAAGGAATAAATACAAAAAAAATTAAGTAAAATTCAGGAAAATTTCTTTCAAGTATGATTACATGAGAGACCAGATGATCATCTTAAGCTGTTATAGGTTTAGCTGGAGATGTACCTATGCTTTCTGATGGATGCTTGAACTCAGTGGAAAACATTATGGTGTACTATGGGTTTAAGTGAACAAAGGAACTCCTTATAATCCGAAATACTGAATATCTTAACATACTTTTTTATGCCCCTTAATCTTTACATTTTTTCCTTACAAAGACTGGATATGTCCACTCATTGAACCTCTTTTAATATCTTTTGAAATATGAAACATTATAAAACCCTTTAATCTTGTCTGTTAGTTGGTGTGGGGGAAAAACAAATGTTTCTAATCTTGTAGACAGGATGATTATTAATAAGGAAACTCATTTTTCTTTTAAAGGGAAACAGAACCAGTATGACAACTTGATTATGACAAAACTTTGATTAATCACATGGATATGTTCTAGAAACAATTCCTAACCGTACTTTCAGCCATGCATTCCTTCTTGTCACATGTTCAGAAATTATGCCTTTGAGGGGAGTATCCAGTGATAACTATTTTGGGAAGGAGGAGAGCTAAGAGAAATCCTATTTTACTGACATAAAAAAAGTGATGAATGGTGAATACAAAATAGAAGGTGCTAGATTTTTGTTATGTCTGGATAGCCTTTTCTCTGTCTTATAACTTTCAGATACTGATTTTTATCTACTTTATTATTACAACTAGTATCATTGCCAAGGGCTTAATTTGGAATTAAATGAGCCTTATGCTTAAGTAATTTATTCTCGTTAGTTTGCCAAAATGTAGGTCTCATGATGGTTTTAATACTCTACAGCAGAATGTTTACATTTTTCTTTCATTGAGACTAAAATATTCCTTTTCAGTTTTATTTATGTCCGAGAAAATCTGAGATCAGAAGACAATATTGAAGCTGCTATTATCAATGACAGTTTTTCTTGCATAATAGAGAGGGGAGCTGTTATAGTTGAATTTTACTTCATTCTTATTTTTATTTATTTAGTCAGTGACCGCCATAGAAGGGAAGAACTCACTACAGGGCTTCTGTAGAGACATCACCACTAACTAATATGGCAGGGTCTTCTTATTGGCCTCTCCCTCATATTTCAGGTGATGTTTAGGAACGATTTTGATGTTTTGTGATACATTTTGCATTATTTACTCATTAAGCTATAGTTATGTACTTTCATTCCATTAGTGTGTCAAAAAACTAAGTTGTCAACCAGGAACCTTATATTGGCTAACTTTAATTCTATGATTTTCTATGTCTGGCAGTTTCAGAAAAAACTCTCTAAAAATTTTATAGTTAGAAATATCTCTTTGTTTATCAGAAAAGTGGGGATTAGCACTCATTTCCCTTTTTATGTTAAATAACTTTAAAAATGAACATATTCAAACATCTTAAAAATGAGACTTTCGGCCAGATGTGGTGGCTCACGTCTGTAGTCCCAGCACTTTGGGAGGCTGAGGTGGGCGGATCACTTGAGGTTGGGAGTTCGAGACCAGCCTGACCAACATGGAGAAACCCCGTCTGTACTAAAAATACAAAATTAACCTGACGTGGTGGTGCGTGCCTGTAATCCCAGCTACTCAGGAGGCTGAGCTAGGAGAATTGCTTGAGCCCAGGAGGTGGAGGTTGCAGTGAGCTGAAATCGCACCATTGTACGCCAGCCTATCTCAAAAAGAAAAAAAAAAAAAAAGAATTACACTTTCATAAGGCAGACCTATAATGTTCTGTGAACAATTAGGTTAATTAAAACATGAAGAAACCTTGTCCATACTGGTGTGAAATGTATCTGTAAATTTTTTGTTTGTAGGGACGCAGTAAGTTTCCCATTTATATTTCTACTTTTATAACAAAGTTGTAGGAGGAAAATGTTCCTCCAGAACGTATGCTACTACTTTAACGTGTGCTTTTCATGGAGAGAGGGAAGCAGGCAGAAAACATGATGACGTAAAAGGTCAAGTTTCTCTATGTGGTGACAACAAACTGCTTGAAAATGGTGACTCGGAGTTGTGTGGAATACTGTTGACTTTTTTTTTTTTTTTTAGAGATGAGGTCTCGCAATGTTGCCAAGGCTGATCTTGAACTCTTGGGCTCGGGGCATCTTCCTACCTCAGCCTCCTGAGTAGTTGGGACTATAGGCTACTGTGCACAGCCAATTCTGTTAACTTTATGAGCCTTTGTGTAGGATATTGGGAGCTAGGACTTGGCATAACGGTATAAAATGTGTGAGAGAAAGACAGAAACTGTCTCTTCAAAGGTTAAGGGTCAGACTTAGTTTAAGAATCATTTATTTGAATTCCTACAAATGTCAGGTTCTGTGTTACCCTTTGGGGAGAGATGTGTCAGTTATAGCTTAGCTCTAGAAGACAGTGTTTTGATATTATTATATATCCCACTGCTGTCCATTTTGTTTTCATATTATTTTTTATTGAATTTAAGAGATTTTCTCATAAAATTAAGGTAACAATCACAAAATAACTATATTAGAACATGGAAACATATTTTTAATGTTGAAAAACTTAATTATAAAATAATAGCTTCAATAAATAATAAATATAGAAAAGTGTAGGAACTGGCCATGCACAGTGGCTCATGCCTGTAATCCTAGAACTTTGGGAGGGCGAGGTGGGCATATCACGAGTTCAGGAGTTCGAGACCAGCCTGACCAACATGGTGAAACCCCATCTCTACTAAAAATACAAAAATTAGCCAGGCGTGGTGGCGCACGCCTGTGATCCCAGCTACTCGGGAGGCTGAGGCAGGAGAATCACTTGAATGCGGGAGGCAGAGGTTGCAGTGAGCTGAGGTCACACCATTGCACTCCAGCCTGGGCAACAGAGCGACTCTGTCTCAAAAAAAAAAAAAAAAAAAAAAAAAAAAGTCTAAGAACTAACACATCAGATATCTACTTGCCTATAACCAAAATTTAGATTTATTAATATATTAATTGCATATTTTTAAAATCTAGTCAGTGTAAGTTTAGGTATGTCAAGTTGTCAAACCTTTTAGTTTTTTTTTCAAATAAGCTTTTTGAATAAAGGGAAACCACACACAGATTTGAAGCCATCTTTTCTGTTATCCATGTACTTATCTCCCTATACTAGAGGTTTCTTCGTTTCATGTTTGGTATAAATATTTCTAGGCTTGAATAAAAGGCCTTTTTTACATATGCAAGCGTTTGTGAAAAATATTTTTCACAAATAAGGTAGTATTTTTCTGAATGACCTTTATGGTTCTGTAGCGTGCATATTTTGCAACATGATTTTTCACCAGTCATGCTGTTACATAATGATTTGGTTCACTGCTACATAATGTTATGTTGATGTATATGCATAAGTATATCTCTTTGTAATGTATGTAATTTATTTTTTTATTTGCCATATGGATTCAGACATATGGATATGCCATGATTTTTTTATTACCATATTTAAATTTGTATCTATTTCTGTTTTTTCATTTATAAACAATGCTAAGTATCCTTGTATCTTAGAGGTTTTGTTAGAATGTAAGTAACTAACTACAGATTACCAAGTCATACATGATATAAACTATTAATTTTATTGTGTACTTTCCTTTGCATAGCTGTACAATTTATATTTCCCCAACAATGTATGATTCTACCTGTTCCAGAACAATATCTGTGAAGGTTGTTTCTTTAGCTTTGCACTTTATTTAACTTACATTCCTTTCACTTTAATCTTTTTTTTTTTTTTTTTTTTTTTGAGACGGAGTCTTGCTCTGTCGCCCAGGCTGGAGTGCAGTGGCCAGATCTCAGCTCACTGCAAGCTCCGCCTCCCGGGTTCACGCCATTCTCCTGCCTCAGCCTCCCTAGAAGCTGGGACTACAGGCGCCCGCCACCGAGCCCGGCTAGTTTCTTGTATTTTTAGTAGAGACGGGGTTTCACTGTGTTAGGCAGGATGGTCTCAATCTCCTGACCCTGTGATCTGCCCCTCTCAGCCTCCCAAAGTGCTGCAATTACAGGCTTGAGCCACCGCGCCTGGCTTCACTTTAATCTTAATTGGTATTAACCCATGAGATTATCTTTAGATTTTTATGGTTATTTGTCTTTTCCCTGAATTTCCTGGCTATATTATTAATTCAATTTTTTTTTTTTTTCAATTGGCTTGTTTGCCTTGGTGGCTCATATTTAGGAAATTTTTTCCCCTAACATTCTGGGAACAAATCCTGTCTTCTGCATGTTGCAGCAATACTTGAATATTTTAACCTTGCGTTCTGAACTCCTTTGTAGTCTGGCCTTTGTGATACTCTTTTATTGTACTAAGAATTCAATTTGTCCTAGAGCCTGAGAAGGAGTATTATTTATGTTTTGTTATGGTTTACTCATTTACAGTGAGGCAAATGTACCTTAAAACTTTGTGAAACAAGAGTCCAACAACATTTTTAATATCAGTACTAAGAATTAGAGTTGTACAAATACGCAGTGACACTCAACTTTGGCTGCATTCGAATCACCTATGAGATTTTACTTGGACTGGGACATTAGTTTTTCTAAAAGCTCATAATTGATAATGATGGACGTTCAGGTTTGAAAACTATCCTTTAAGCCATTATGACTCTTTTCCTCTGAAAGTGGTTTTCTGGACAGAGTAGTAGAATGTGTGAAGCTCCAAGAACACACAGGGTCTCTCTCTTTTTTTCTTTTTAATGGCAAGTTCGTATCCAGTGTATAGAAAAGTGCCTGCAACATTAATGATAAGTTGAATGAACTAATTGTTTTAGCTACTAAATTGCAATCCTTTTCTAATGCTCCTAACAAAGATTGCACTTAACTAGTGTTTAAATATCCCACACTTGGAAGTCTTATCTTCTTTGTATGAACTTTTGCTAGTTTTAGCTTGCAAGTCTTTGGTGGCCAAGCATTGGGAGATTCATGCCTTATCTATACTTGCATCTAAGAAACGCAAGTGTTAGGTCAGTTTGATACACCAAGCTGCGCATACAGAAATGCTAAGGTAAATTATAGGGTCACTTGACTTCAACTCCTAGTAGCAGCTCAGTAAAACTTTGCTAATTTGATTTAATCCATAAACCATAGCACAGGGACTAAATTAGAAATGAAAATCTTTTCCATGCTTTTTTTTATCTTGTTTTAAGGCAATCTCCACAAGAACAGTTGAGATGTTTGATTAAAAATTGGATTTGAAGAGAGTTTTTTTTTTTTTTTTTTTTTTTTGGAGACGAAGTTTGGCTCTTGTTGCCCAGGGGTGGCGTGCAATGACGCGACCTCGGCTCACTGTAACCTCCGCCTCCTGGGTTCAAGTGATTCTCCTGCCTCAGCCTCCTGAGTGGCTGGAATTACAGGCATGTGCCACCACACCTGGCTAATTTTGTATTTTTAGTAGAGACAGGGTTTCTCCATGTTGGTCAGGCTGGTCTCGAGCTCCCGACCTCAGGTGATCCGCCCGCCTCAGCCTCCCGAAATGCTGGGATTATAGGCATGAGCCACGACGCCCAAACTAGTTGATAATTTTTAATAAAATTCTATGAGAAAGCATCAGAGACACTTGAAAATTGCAGTTTCATACTTTGGCTTATACTTTTTTAATTTTTATTTTTATTTTAAGTTCCTGGGTACATGTGCAGCATGTACAGGTTTGTTACATAGGTGAATGTGTGCTTTGGCTGATACTTTAAAAGTCGTAGCAAAAATCACAACACTTTAGAAACTCTTCTACTTTAAACATTTTAAAATCAACTTTACCTATTGGTTTAGTTTCCCTTTAAGAGTGTCACTTATCAGCCTGGGCAACATGGCAAAACACCATCTACAAAAAAATACACATGCACACACCTGTGGTCCCAGCTATTCGGGAGGCTGAGGTGGGAGGATCACTTGAGTCCAAGAGGTTGAGGCTGCAGTAAGCCATGATTGTACCACTGCTCTCCAGCCTGGGTGAGAGAGCAAGACTCTGTCTCAAAAATAAATAAATAAAAGAGTGAGTCATTTATTCCATCCTTACAGAACTCACCATTAAGTTGGAATAAGTATATGAAAGCGTTTGACCTCAGAACGGTAGTATCTTTTGATCTTAGCGACTATGTCAGTTGTTCAAATGACGGATTATATATGAAGATACTTTAAATATGTGAAGTACTACATCAATTAATGTTTGTTAGCATTTTATTACTTACGTTTTCTTGTTTTTATGTCATTTTCATTTTCTCAGTACTTAGACATAATATTTAACACTGAATAGTTTTCATTATTCATATCTTTATAGTCCATTGTATTTAAATTTTCTTTTAGCATAATAAATGCAATAATAGGACCACATCTGGAATCTCAATTTTATTTTGGTAATTATTAAGCTATAACAAATTATTAGAGATACTTTTATGAAAAATTAATGAATAAAGTAGTTTTGCCTTGTTATGACATTTCTGTCTTTAGAAATAAAATAGAATTACATCATTGTTAAGGTTAACTTCTTCTGGATTTTAATGACTAGCAAAGAAATCTGACCATGTTTCCTCCTTCATGTGGCTCTCCTGTCCCTTGGCTTCTCTTCTTGCCTGATTACAGCTGTTTTTGTAATGCTTTCTCTCTTCCTCTCCACATCCCCAATCACTCCCACCACGAGATATTACAATGGAATGGTCTTAGACACATTTTAAAAATGAGCTTTCGGTACAAATTCACAATTCAGTTGTCTTTCAAGGTTCGTCTTCTTTATCCATGATACCTTGTCTCATTTATCTTTGCCAAACGGTGTTTCTCACTTGTATAATCTAAGAGTACTCAATTATATGATTGCTCAGTCAAGTTATTACAAGTTCTTAAGCATGGTTTTGTGTTTTTTTTTTTCTAAAATCAAGAAATTTTAGAATTATTGGTGGGTAGAATTTCAGAGGAACAATGGAATCGTTTGCAAAGTTATTCTTAGATGATAATGAGGCTTTGAAGTATTTCATTTCACCAGTTTAAAAGTTAGATTGGTGGGCCGTCACAGTGGCTCACGCCTGTAATACCAGCACTTTGGGAGGCTGAGGCAGGCGGATCATGAGGTCAAGAGATTGAGAACATCGTGGCCAACATGGTGCAACCCCGTCTCTACTAAAAATATAAAAAATTAGCTGGGCGTGGTGGCACGCGCCTGTAGTCCCAGCTAGTCGTGAAGCTGAGGCAGGAGGATCGCTTGAACCCGGGAGGCAGAGGTTACAGTGAGCCGAGATCACACCACTGCACTTCAGCCTGGCGACAGAGCTAGGCTCCATTTCAAAAAAAAAAAAAAAAAAAAGTTAGATTGGTGAGGCAGAATGTGATATTGCTCCCTCTACTATTAAAAACTCCATATAACATTACATGAATTAATCTTAATCCAACGTTTGACAAGGATGTTTTCAAAATAATGAAGTTAATGCTGTGAATTTGGCATTACTGTATCTGATATTAATAATTCCACCTCTTAAAATTGTCTAATTTCCATCTGGTTGCTGTTTCTCATTTTCCTTATGTTAAAATTTTAACTTCTAACCACCTATTATTTTGTTTCTCTTATTTTATACTCAGAATTACCTCCTTTTAGATTAAAAAAAAAAAAAACTTTAATACTTTTGAAATGTAAAAATGGACATATTGCCAAAAAGTGGTAAGGGAACCTTAAATGAATCACAAACTTTTTGTTTTGTTAGAGATACAAAAACTTCTAAGATCTTAAAAGTAAGATCTGAGTTTAAAATTAGGGAATAAAAGAATTTGTGTTAAGGAGGACAGGGTCACCAGTTAGGAGGAGATTATTGTAGGAATCCCAGTGTCGGCACTTGGGACTAGTGATAATAGAAGAGATGGAGAGAAAAAGGATAGATTCAGGATATATTTGGACGTGAAAGTTGTGAAGACTTGGTAATGAGTAGAATGTGGAGGGAAGGAAAGAGGCTGTGAAGAAGAAACTGGTTATACACTATTACTATTTCCTGATGGTGACAATGATTGGAGGAGGAACTGTTTTATTTCCTTTGGGGAAGTATGAAGTCAGGAGTTCTATTTTGGGTATTTTGAGTTTGAGGTACCTAAGTGAATATGCCCAGTAGGCAACTGAATAATTGCCTATGGAGGTGAGGGAGGGTGAAGTTACAGTCATTAGCGTACATTAACGACATTTAAAATCATGAACCTTGTTGAGGATCATTAGGTTGAAGGTAGAGTGGAAAAGAGCATTCATGAGTAGTGCTGTGGCTTCCGGCGATCAGGGTTGGTGTGGAGGAGGAGTCTGAGGAGCAGAGTCCAGTGTGGCAGTTGTATACAATATGTAGACAATTGTTTTCATAGAAGTTGTATATGCTTCAAATCTATTGCTTTCTGTGGGTTGTTTTTTAAACTAAATATTTGGTGTATCCTTTGTAAGATTCTAAACCCCCTTCTGGATGTCACTGAGTAAGACAATTCTATACAATGCTGGATGTTTGCTGTAAAGAATGGCCTTACCATTGAACAATTAAGGTTGGGATATGGTGCCTATTTTAACCCTCCCCACTCTGCCTCTTTAGGACTTAGATTTTTAGATGTCACCTAAGTTCTTGTTGGGGGTGAAGGACTATGCCAGAAAATTAGCATTAACATGATGTCCTTTGACCATCCTCTCACAATTTTTGTCATTCTCTTGAAATAAGTTAGTTCATTATTAAAGAAGTCATTTTATTTTATTTTTTATTTGAGTCAGAGTCTCACTCTGTTGCCCAGGCTAGAGTGCAGTGGTGCAATCTCAGCTCACTGCAACCTCTTTCTCCTGGGTTCAAGCTATACTCCTGCCTCAGGCTCCTGAGTAAGTGGGACTACAGGTGCACACCACCATGCCCAGTAATGGTTTTTTTGTTGTTGTTATTTGTTTCTTTGTTTGTTTTAGTAGAGATGGGGTTTCACCACGTTTGCGAGACTGGTCTGAACTCCTGGCCTTAAGTGATCCACCCACCTTGGCCTCCCAAATTACTGGGATTACAGGGGTGAACCACTCTGCCCAGCCTAAAGTAATTTTATTTTTAAAAGCTGTGATCAACATGAAAAATTTGGGATTCATGAGGAGTGTTTTTGAATGTTGGATATCACTGATATCAGTGACAATATGGGGCAGCAGATGAAAGCCTGGTTTATAAGTTTTGCAAGGACAGAATTCTTTAAGACAATGAAATGGGGACTGACTTAGACAGACATAGCTGCATGCCTTTCCTCCCTTAGAGACAAGCACAAGAGTCCTGCCATACCACATATTTTTTGACATGGCTGCTTTTTGTTTTTCTTCAAAATCTAAACTACGATAAAATGAAAGACAACGGTTATTAGGTGCCTTCTATATCTTATGCAGAGTGCTAACTACTTTACGCTGTGGTCCCATTGTGACCCGACACGAATTCTGAGAGGGAAATAAATATATTGAACCCACTTTGTAGAGGTCACGAAATTGAAGCTTTGATTATTGGTATTTTAGAGAGAAAAAATAAGAAAGGATAATAAAAACATATACAAACTACGATTCCACTTTCAGGTTTTTTTTTGGAGATTAAAATTTCTCTAGGCAGGCTTGAAAGGTGATGGACATGAAGTCATGTTTTGGAGACATCATCTGTGTTTTTAACTGTCCATTTAAAAATGTATTTGATCTCTAAGTGTTGAGTGTTCCTATGCTGTGCTGATAATGATCTTAATTTTTCCCTTCTCTCTTTTGGTTTCAGAGGAAGAACTTGTCGCTTTTCCTCAGCATTAGTTTGTTAATTTTCTGGGGGTCCTCCCTTTTGGGTGCCCGGTTATACTGGATGGGAAACAAACCACCAAGCTTTTCCAACTCAGACAATCCCGCTGCTGATTCAGACAGCCTCCTCACCCGCACGCTCACGTTCTTCTACTTGCCAACCAAGAACCTCTGGCTGTTGCTATGCCCGGATACCCTCAGTTTTGATTGGTCAATGGATGCTGTGCCTCTGCTCAAAACAGTTTGTGACTGGAGAAACCTACACACTGTGGCCTTCTATACTGGACTCCTCCTCCTTGCCTACTATGGTTTGAAGAGCCCGAGCGTAGACAGAGAATGCAATGGGAAAACTGTAACAAATGGCAAGCAGAATGCAAATGGACATAGCTGCCTCTCAGATGTGGAGTACCAGAACTCAGAGACTAAGTCCAGCTTTGCATCCAAAGTAGAAAATGGCATTAACAACGACGTATCACAGAGAACCCAGCTTCCTTCTACGGAGAACATTGTTGTTCTGTCTTTATCTTTGTTAATCATACCCTTTGTTCCTGCCACGAACCTGTTTTTCTATGTCGGCTTTGTAATTGCAGAGCGAGTATTATATATTCCTAGTATGGGCTTCTGCCTGCTGATTACAGTGGGTGCTAGAGCCCTTTATGTCAAAGTCCAAAAGCGGTTCCTCAAGAGCTTGATTTTTTATGCTACAGCTACACTAATTGTTTTTTATGGACTCAAGACTGCAATCAGGAATGGAGACTGGCAGAATGAGGAAATGCTCTATAGATCAGGGATAAAAGTAAACCCAGCTAAAGGTAATCTTTTCTTTTATGCTTTTGTCTGGATAGTTTACACTTTCAGCCTCTTTATATCTTTGCTTCTTAAGACATAGTATTAAGGAGGAAGAGGTCCTTTTATGCAGTACCCGTATCTTTCATTCTTTTTATGTTTTTAAAGAGATATGCCATGTAACCAATTTAGAGACATACCATATAACCAATTTAGAGACAAATTAGAGACACAATATTCCCTACTTGGAATAAGAAAATATTTTCTTGTGTTTCTGACTGTGTTTGTCCAGAAGAATTAGAGCTCCTGTTGTGTAAACAATATTGACTATTCCAAGCATTTAGAAAAGAGCTTGGTTTTCACATTTTAAAATACTGATGGGGACAGCTCTTTTATCATATAATAAAAGTCAGGCTATCCCACATAAGTATACTTGAGCTTTTCTATTTTCCAAGCATCGCCTGAAGAAATAGAAGACTTTCATTGAAACCTTTAAAAGATTTGGAGATTTCACTACCTCTGAATCCTGAAAGTATGTCTCTAGATGTCAGTGTATACACATTCAGGTGTGAGTCACCTTGGGCTGCACAGAGGCTAAATTATCTGAATGTTGCCAAGCAGTTAGCAGGTTTTTACTTGGGTTCTTAAGTCACTTAGAGAAACAAACTTTTCACTATATGATGAGAGTTTTGATTATACCACTCATAATTGCTTTTGATTTAGAAAATTACTTGAGCAAATCTCAGAACTGATAGAATAGAAAGTAGTTTCCTTTAAAATAAAAAAGTCAAAAGCTATGACAATGGATGACTCTAGTTTAGGCAATTACACGTATTGGAAGCTTGAGGACAATTAAATTAAAATAGATGTAAATTTTTAGTGCAGAAACATATCATAGTAAATAGTGTTAAAGAGTCTTGTTCTTCATAAGCCATTTTTATTCTTTTTTGAGACGGGGTCTTGCTCTGTTGCCCAGGCTGGGGTGCGATGGCTTGATCTCAACTCACTGCAACCTCCACCTCCTGAGTTAAGTAATTCTCCTGACCCAGACTCCAGAGGCACTGATATTACAGGCACCCGCCACCACACCTGGCTAATTTTTGTATTTTTAGTAGAGATGGGGTTTCCCCACGTTTGCCAGGCTGGTCTCGACTCCTGACCTTAGATGATCTGCCTGTCTCAGCCTCCTAAAGTGCTGGGATTACAGGTGAGGGCCACCATGCCTGGCCTATTTTTATTCTTTTTCTTTGTTTGTTTGTTTTGAGACTGAATTTCGCTCTTGTTGCCCAGGCTGGGGTGCAGTGGCACGACCTTGGCTCACCACAACCTCCACCTCCCGGGTTCAAGCGATGCTCCTGCCTCAGCCTTCCTGAGTAGCTGGGATTACAGGCATGCACCACCATGCCCAGCAAATTTTGTATTTTTAGTAGAGACGGGGTTTCTTCATGTTGGTCAGACTGGTCTCAAACTCCTGACCTCAGATGATCCGCCTGCCTCGGCCTCCCAAAGTGCTGGGATTATAGGCGTGAGCCACCGCGCCTAGCCTGTTTTTATTCTTTAAATTATGTTCGCTTATATAGCATTTGAACTGGCATTTTTCTACTCTTTCCAATACAATTCTATACCAGGATTAAAAGAAAGTGTAAAACTGTTCCAGAATATGAAAATGGCCTGCTAATAGGTATATATCTAAAGACCTAGACACTCCAAAAGCTACTTTGGCATGCTTGTCTGATGAGCACAAATTAAGTCAAGAATTCAGTGAGCAACTACACATTTCTTTAAGGAACTAATTGCTGGTACTTACACTGTTTAATAAATTGCAGGGATTTTAATGGGAAGTTGAAGCATTAAAGTTGAGCTACTACATAGCATGTCATTTCTCAATTCTCTGTGAAAAATCATTACATGTGGCTCTTTCTAGGTGGCGAGTACTTCACAGTTTATTTAATGCCTGGACCCAAATCTTGTTGCAAAAATTATTTCTATTAGTTTTTGCAGAATACTTATCAGCTAGTTTTTCTGCACTGGTAGATGTAAGGATATAGAACAAGGCTGTGTTGCCAATATATTTTCCTGCTGTTTAAAACATATATAATAGAGAATTGAAAACAAATTCTTGGCCTATTATTTGCATCACAGTGATGTTCTGAGGGTTTATTAAATTTATTAAGTTTCAGGCTAAGCTGCTGTTATGAAAAGCCAAGACAAAAGTGGCTTAAGTAAGATAGAAGCTTTATTCTTTCATGTAGCAATCTAAGTATGTGCAAACACAGAGCTGATAAGATGGCGCCATGGGTTTTCAGGATCCAAGCTCTTTCTCTTTTATTCCCTTGCCATCTCAGTGGTGTCACCCTGTCCTTATGGTCCAAGATGGCTCATTATCACATCAGCCCTTCAGCTGACAGCAAGAGAGGGAGAAAGGGCAAATGGCGAGTGTGCCCAATCTGAGAGAATTTTGCAGAAATTGCACACACCATGCTTGCTCACAGACCACTGGGCACACCTACCTCCAAGGAAGGCTGGGAAATGTTATCTTTATTCTGGGAAGCCAAGTACCCAGCCAAATTTTATTACACTGCAAAAAGGAGAGGGCAAATACTCAGATGCTAGCGTATAAGTAGCAGTCAGAATAAGTGAAAACGTTTTGTAACGCTTAGGTACTTTCCAGCATTAGCTGGTATTTTTGCTGATGGTTATGATTCTAAATAAGATATTTTGGTACATAGTTAGAATGTTTGATCATTTTTTTTATTATTCCATTCACTAAGCAAAGCAATTATTAAACATTGCCTTGATTTCCAGCATTTTCAGGTGTCCATCCTAATACTTAAGAAGTGCTGCACAATTTAGGCACTCCAAAATACCATTAGCTAAATAAATGTACAACTGCCCACTACCATGAGAAGTTCTTTCAGACATCAAACACTGAATTCCTGAAACCCCCCACCCCACTCGTGGCCCAGTCAACTGCTTTACTTGCAGTCTTTACCATCTCAGTTGATGGAATCTCAATTTCCCCAGCAGCTCTGGCTGAGAATTCTGAAGTCATCCCTGCCTCCTCTTTTCCCTTCATAGCTCACATACGTTCTATCAGCAGATCCTCTCTGCTCTGTTTGTAAAAATACATCCAGAGCTTGACCACTTTTTACCACCCTCACTGTTGGCATCATGGCCCAGGGGACCATCATCTTTTATCATATATATATATATATTTTTTTTTTTTTTTTAATTATTATTATTATTTTTTTTGAGAGTCTCGCTGTGTTGCCCAGGCTGGAGTGCAGGGGTGCAATCTTGGCTCACCACAACCTCCACCTCCCGGGTTCAAGCGATGCTCCTGCCTCAGCCTTCCTGAGTAGCTGGGATTACAGGCATGCACCACCATGCCCAGCAAATTTTGTATTTTTAGTAGAGACAGGTTTCACTATACTGGCCAGGCTGGTCTCAAACTCCTGACCTCATGATCCACCCCCCTCGGCCTCCCAAAATGCTGGGATTATAGGCCTTATCTGTAATGTTAGTAAAAGACTCTCACCTGACCTCCCAGCTTGTATTTCTTGCCTTTTAGCATGTCTTGTACTTTTTTCTTTCAACTCAGACAGACATGATGTATTAGGTAATAAGAAATGAGGTGAATAGGCTTTCTTGTGAGATTTTATGTAAATCTGGTTAGGAGTTGGACTGTATTTTGCTATAGCCGTGGGTGCCAGAGATGTCACATTCCTCTGGTGGCCTTGTTTTTGGTCTTCCCAGTTGTCTGTGGGCTTTCCCACGGACTCTGTTTTGCATCTATCTCAGCTGCAATCAGCTATTATTATACTGCAGCTCTGTTGGTGTTGGGGAGGGAAAATGTTCTATTATTTTATGACTAAATCTTCACCTCTCTGGGCCACCACCTTCACAGGTGTTTCTTATGTTGCCTTGCTTCCCACTCCAGTAGAGACAGAAAGGCTAGAGGGGGCTGAGTTGAGAGGAATGACTTTTCCCCCACAGCTCCAGGACGAGGCTAAGATCTTTCCCTTATGGAGTTAGTGATCTTTTGTCATGACAAATGCTCTGGGTATATTTCATAAGGTTTATTCTTCTCCCACTGCCAGAGCCAGAAGAACATCTTTCTTGGCTCTTCCCGATGAGATTCTGTTGGGGTCCTGGGAGGGAAAACCCCCAAAAGTATGGGAGTCCCCTAAGACTGCCACCTCAGGAGTTTCTGATTCCAAAACTAGTTCATGCTGAGCCTCCAGCAACTTGTCAAATGACTAGTCAATTGTTTCTAACAGTTTCTGTCTCCAGCAGCTTCTGCTCCAGGTAAGCTCTCCTCTGCTGTCTCTCCAGATTTGTCTTTCTCTAGATTTCAGGGTGGTGGTTGACCCTGCGACCCCAGTTCACTGATGGTTCCAAAACCAGTTATTGATTTTCAGTCTGTTTAGCTTTTTCTTTTTGTAATGATGTGAGTGACACCTTCACACTGTTTAATGTCTGAGCTGAACTCCTGCTTCTATTCACCTTCAAAGTCCATGCTTAACCAGCAGCCCTGGTGACCTTTTGGAAACACAAGTCAGGGCATGGCGTTCCAGTGTCCAGTTATTCTCTGACTGCCAGTTTCTCTCTAATTGAAGGCACATAACAGTGGCGGGAGGGGAGGGAGGGAGCTAAGGGTTCAAAAACTATTTATTGAGTACTAATGCTCACTTCCTGTGTGATCCGTTCAGTTGTGCTCCAGGCCTCAGTCTCATGTAATATGCTTTTGTAACAAACCTGCACATAGAGCCTTGGAATCTAAAATAAAAGTTGAAAGAATAAAAATAAAATTAGAATAGTTCTGTGCTTTAAAAACTCTAGCTAGCTAGACAAATTATAGATATGATAGATATAGATGCACACAGTCTCAGGACCCTGTGCATACTCACCAGCCTTTCCTTCCCTTACTCCACTCCAGTCCAGCTGGCCTCTTTGATGTGCCTTTTATATGCGAGGTAAGCTCCTGCCTCAGAGCTTTTACCCTTGTCATTGCTTCTTCCTGGAATGTGTTTTCCTGGTTATTCTCACTGGGATCTCCCTCACCTCCTTTAAGTCTCTGACCAACTGTTGCATTATCAGTAAGGTGCTTTATGTAAAATTGACTGCCCTGCTATTAATTACAGCCACCCCTCCGCCTCTGTCTTATCGAGCATTCCCTATCTTCTTTCCATGCTTCATTTTTCTCTTAGCACTTAGCACTATTTGACGTACTGTATTTTCTATAATTATGTGTTCATTGTATGAACGTGTTGTCAGCATACACCAGAATGTACAACACAAGAAGGTAGAGATTTTTACATTTTAAAAAATGCCATAGATGCTGCAATGAGGACTGTGCGTGGTAGAGCAAAGGCATTCGGTAATGGATATGTTGAGTATTATTACAGTCATAGCCCTTCTCTTTAAGGAGTTCATGATCTGTTTACAGATAGAATGTGCATGCATGAAATAAGGCAAAAGTGTGAAATATTATGCTTTTGATATGCCAAGTACTGAGGGATGCTTTATCATGAGAGGGTTAGAATTGGGAGTGGAGTTAGTTTCAGATTGTGTAACTGCATCTGTGTGTGACATATGCTTCCATTTTGATGCAAGGCAAAATTCTTCCAAACCAGGTTTCTTTTTTTTTTTTTTTTTTCTTTTTATAAGATGTTAATAATAATTCTGGCTACAGTTACTTCCTTAGCAATTTTGAGACTGGCAGTAATCTTCCTTAAGGCAGATTTTCTTAGTCTAATACATTATTTGAACCTAAGTAAAAGATTAGAAACCCTATAAAGCTAGTCTTGTGTATGGTTTTCTGAGATTACAGATGGAGTTAGGGTTTTTTTTTTCTTCCTTTGAAAGCCTTTGCAAATTCTAGAATACTTCAGTCTACCATGTGCTTTAATGGAATATGATTTTAAGCCTCATGAAGCAGTATGCATTAAAACTGCTGCCTTCAGTAATGGTCCTGTAGACAGCTGCCAGTCATTAACTGATTGGATGCAAATGATGATGAGTAAACCCTGTCATAGTGACTGTGCTGCTAATTTATGGTTTAAATCTGGATAGTGGAGAAATGATAGCTGATTTGGACTATGTAAACCACAAGTCCTGTCTCATTATGTGGTTGATAATGTCAGGAAAATACTACACAGAGTTGATTACTGTAGTTTGCTGATTTCACAATGACTCTTTGCATTTCTGTGCTTAGGAAAAAGGAAATTTTCTCTGATGACTGCCTTAATGAGCAAGCCACATTATATTTGAAAGGGTTTCCCCCACCCAGCTTTAAAGCAACTCATTTTTAAAGCCATATTGATTAGTATTGGCTTAACGAAAGACTTTCTTGATTCATTACAAAGCAGTTAAATGTGTAATCACCCTTTTTGCTGTGGCCTCCTCTAAATCCCCATATGGCTCTATTCTCTGTAGAATTTGGCACCATTGATCTCTGTTACCATAGCTTTTAAGCCACTGCTTGGTTTTGACTATCTTTCTCCCATTTGCCACAGCTTTCTCTCTTCTGATTTTTGCCTCCTCCCTAAACCAATCCAGTCTTCAAGTTTTGTTGTTTTTTTTTTTCTTTCTAAAATCTGCCTTTATTTTCCCTTCCCTATAGTATCTACAGCCTTGTTTGGTATATAGTAGGAGTGAATAAATATGCAATTGAATTTCTAAGTTAGGTTCTCCACCGTGACCGCCTATCTATGAAGACCTTTTCCACCTGGGTGATCTGCTGGCTTATCAAACTGGTCACCTCTCTTCCCTGAAACCAACTTCTTGCAAACTTCCTTATAAATTAACGTCATAATCTCAGGCTAACAAAGTTATAGATAAGCAGATCAGTGAGCGCATAAACATAAAAGAATTGTAGCATATATGGCAGCACATCTGGTTTGCTAAAGGCATTTTAAAATTAAGTTATAGATTCAAAATCAAATAGGTTCTGAGAATGGTTTGTTAACTCTATGTCAATTTGGTTTAAAAAACATATGACTATGGTGGTTAATTGTTTGAAAGCAATTTCTTAAATAGTTAAGAACAATTAAGAGTGAATCTGAGAAAAACTTAAGAGCTAAAGGTTGTTTTTAATGCCCATTTTTAATGTAAATATGTGAAATGATAAATATAAAAGATGTATGTAAAATGATACACGTATTTGAAACTTTCAAGGTGATTATCCAAGCAGTCTGCATTCACTCCCCCAATGCAAATGACAAGCATTACCTTTTTAGATATGGAAAAACACAGCTGGCCGGGCACAGTGACTCATGCCTGTAATCCCAGCACTTTGGGAGGCCGAGGTGGGCAGATCACCTGAGGTCAGGAGTTCGAGACCATTCTGGTCAACATGTTGAAAGCCTGTCTGTACTAAAAATACAAAAATTAGCCGGGCATGGTGGTGGGCACCTGTATTCCCAGCTACTCAGGAGGCTGAGGTAGGAGAATCCCTTGAACCCAGGAGGCGGAGGTTGCAGTGAGCCGAGATCGCGTCGTTGCACCCCAGCCTGGGCAACAGGAGCAAAACTCTGTCTCAAAAAAAAAAAACAAAAAACAAAAAAGAAAAAGAGAGTCAGAATTGTTTCAGTTTTGCACCGTTTGACAATTTTTTTTTTCCTTCATAGATTGCTGCAAAATTGGTGGTTCTATTTCAATTTAATATGGCATCAAATTTTAAGAAACAAGTATGTTGTAGAAATATCATTTAGGAAATAACTCACAATTTAAGTGAAACCCAAGCCTCTAAGCCATGTAAAAATTGACTACTTCCTTGTGGATTTTATAGTCTAAGCTTTTGTTTGCCTCAAATTGAGTGTCTTTAACTATGATGAGTTGTAATTAACCAGCTAGCTTTGAAATGGTGTAACAAATTCTATTATTATATTTCACCAATAATTTGTCATGATATGTCCAAGGGAAGATAAAAAATTTTCAACAGAGTTTCAGATTTTTATAAAACATGAAATTTACTAGTTAAGGCCAGACATGGTGGCTCAAGTCTATAATCCCAGCACTTGGGGAGGCCAAGGCAGGCAGATCACATGCGGTCAGGAGTTCGAGACCAGCCTGGCCAACATGGTGAAACCCCGTCTCTACCAAAAATACAAAAATTAGCCGGGCGTGGTGGCGGGCACCTGTAATCCCAGCTACTAGGGAGGCTGAGGCGGGAGAATTGCTTGAACCTGGGAGGCGGAGGTTGCAGTGAATCGAGATCACGCCATTGCACTCCAGCCAGGGGGACAAGAGCAAGACTTTGTCTCAAAAAACAAACAAACAAAAAAACAAGAAAAAAGAAATTTACCAGTTAAGGAAGAAAACCACTATAGTATTTTGTTGAAACTGGCCTCAGTTGCACTGTAAAACACTACTTTTCATTTTTACCAGAGAGCCTTGGTAAGAGAAACTAGCTAAAAGCATCCCACCAATAAAGGCTGATTGAGAGATAAATAGCAGGAAGTTAAATCTGGTTTCCATAAGGAAATTATGTGTTTTGTCTTCTCAGTCCATCTCTTCTCTATTGAGTAGAAAAAAATGGATAAACAACAGGGCTGGCAAGAATAAAAGGGAGGTATCTCATTGATTGAACTAGACTAAAATATTTTTTAAAAGCATATTTACATTTACTCAATTGTTAAATTAAGGCCCATTTTAAATATTTCATTCTTGCAGAAATGAAGTATGGTTGTTTTCTATGTGGAATGGGGGAGTTAGAGAAGTTCAGATGCCTTTAAGAATGAATTGGGGCCAGGTGTGGTGGCTCATGCCTGTAATCCCAGCACTTTGGGAGGTCAAGTCGGGCAGATCACAAGGTCAGGAGTTCGAGACCAGCCTGGCTAGCATGGTGAACCCTGTCTCTACTAAGAATACAAAAAAATTAGCTGGCATGGTGGTGTGTGCCTGTAGTCCCAGCTACTCGGGAGGCTCAGGCAGGATAATTGCCTGAACTGGACATGTGGAGCTTGCAGTTAGCCGAGATTGTGCCACTGCACTCCAGCCTGGGTGACAGAGTGAGACTCCGTCTCAACTCTGTCTCAAAAAACTAAAAATAAAAACAACAATGAATTGGCACAGAAATGTTTTCCTGTTTTCTGGCTCTAATGATTGTAAGTACAGTTTTGTGGGGCAGGAAAAAATCCAGACCACAACAGACTCAGTGCAAATGGTCCTAAGATGTATTATAAATGAAGTGGGTGCCATATTGCTGACTCTTAAGATTTTGAAATTACCCACAACAAAATTTTAGAATCTTTATGGGCTTTTGAAAACCTTCAAACCTTAAAATTAGAGTTACCTTAGATTATATTTATCGGGGTTTATATGCTAAAATACTTGAGACTAGCATATGATTAAGCATGAAGTTAAATTTTTCTGATTTCCGTAGTTTTGTGTTTCTTAAAAATGTCCTAGGCTGGGCGCGGTGGCTCACACCTGTAATCCCAGCACTTTCGGAGGCCAAGGCGGGCGGATCACGAGGTCAGGAGATCAAGACCTTCCTGGCCAACATGGTGAAACCCCATTTCTACTAAAAACACAGAAAAATTATCTGGGCATGGTGGCACATGCCTGTAGTTCCATCGTGAGAATGAGGCAAGAGAATCTCTTGAACCCAGGAGGTGGAGGTTGCAGTGAGCCGAGATGGAGCCACTGTACTCCAGCCTAGGCGACAGAGTAAGACTCTGTCTCAAAACAAAACAAAAAAAAAAAAAAAAAAAAAAAAAAAGCCCTAGTCTGGGCACAGTAGCTAATACCTGTAATCCCTACACTCTGGGAGGCTGAGGCGGGTGAATCATGAGATCAGGAGTTCGCGACCAGCCTGGCCAATATGGTGAAACCCCATCTGTACTAAACATACAAAAATTATCTGGGCATGGTGGCGGGCGCCTGTAGTCCCAGCTACTCAGGAGCCTGAGGCAGAAGTACTGCTTGAACCCAGGAGGCGGAGGTCGCAGTGAGCTGAGACTGTGCCACTGCACTCCAGCCTGGGCAACATAGCAAGACTCCCTCTACAAAAAAAAAAAAAAAAAATGCCCTAACATTTCTTTACTTCTATTAAATATTTATGAAATATATTATTCATATATTCATACAAGTATGCATATGCATATTTACATAGTTTAAGGAATACTACTAAAATATCTATTCTGTAGCTTATTAAAGGAATATTGCCAGTGTCTTTGAGGACCTTTCCCTATACTTCTTCTTATTTTTTGTTTAAAAAATGGTTTTTGTTTTTTTCACCATTGATTTTGTGTACTTACAGATTTTTCTGTAGGTAACTTTTATCAGTAGAGTTTTCCTCATTTCTAGTTTAAGAACTATTTTATGAATTAATATTGATGACGATAGGTTTTCCTCAGTCTCTTACTTTGATGAATTATATTAATAGATTTTCTAATGTTGAACCTATTTTGCATTCTGGATTAATCCCAGGAATTGGTTATAATGTATTATTTCCATTTTCTTCTACATTTATTTCCATCTGTATTTCTGAGTGATTGTCAGTTTCTCTCTTGTGATGTCATATTCTGGTTTTAAAATCAATGATCTTAACCTTATAGAATCAGGTTAGGAGCATTACTTCTTGTTTGTTCCCTCAAATATTTTATGTAAAATTAGAATTTTTTTTTCTTCCATATTAGGTAGAATTTACCTGTAAAACTAGCTAGGCATAATGTTTTGGTTATAGATGACTTTTTTTTTTTTTTTTCCTGTTAATTTAATTTCTTTCATAGTTTTGGAAAGAGCCAAATTTGCTTTTTGGGTCAGTTTTAGTAACTTTTTTCTCTGGGTTTTGTTCAGTTTAACTAGGGTTTTTATATTTATTGGTACAATGTTGCACATAATATTCTTGTAATATCTTTTTGAAAATCTCTGCTACAATTGTAGTTTAAAAACTATTTTTGCTTGGATACTCTTTAGGCAACAGATGTAGCATGGCCCCAAACTTGGTGAAGGTGGACCTACGCATAAGAATTCCCAAGGAATATTTTTTCCTATTTTCTGTTTGTCCAAATAGGCCAGACAGACAGTTCATCCATCTTTTCATTCTCTAAGCTTTTTAAATTTGTTTGTTGCTAGTGAACCGACAAAGACTCTTTCCTTTCAGGCAGATCACAGTTTATGTGGCTTCTGCAGTCTGACCTCCTGCTTGAAGTTCATTAAAGCCTAAACCTAGGTTGATCTGTTTGACAGATACAGTGTATGCAAGGTGAATACCATCTTCACAGCTAGTTTACTTTTCTGGAGTCCTGCATTCATGAAGGTTTTTTTGTTTTGTTTTGTTTTTTGTTTGTTTGTTTGTTTGTTTGTTTTTGAGACGGAATCTCGCTCCGTTGCCCAGGCTGGAATATAGTGGTGCAATCTCGGATCACTGCAACCTCTGCCTCCCGGGTTCAAGTGAATCTCCTCCCTCAGCCTCCCAAGTAGCTGGGATTACAGGCACGTGCCACCACACCCTGCCATTTTTTTTTGGATTTTTAATAGAGATGGGGTTTCACCGTGTTAGTCTCGATCTCCTGACCTTGTGACCCACCCACCTCAGCCTCCCAAAGTGCTGGGATTACAGGCGTGAGCCACCGTGCCTGGCTTCATGGAGTTTTTAGACTTTAGGTTTGCCCTTACTTTCCAACCAATTAATACATTCGTTTGCAAATATTTTTATTTTTAATGTAGCATTTTTATTGGTTCTGTACAAGGTGTGATTCTCTGAACATGGAGTTTCACTATAGTGTAAGAAAATGAGACCTATGAAATATCTTAGAATCTGACACCTATTAAAGAATGATTAGCTATGTTAGAAGTTCTATTTGAAAATAGAGTTGTTTAAGATCAGAGCTACTATTTTTGAAATGTTTAATTCTCTTTCAGCAAAAGAAAAGTTAAAGGAAGCTAAAAATATGTGTAAAAGCACTGTCGTGCAGAATCAAATTATAGGTATTTGAACCCTCTAAAGCAGGGTAAAATATGTTCCTTTCTTTCTGTAATATAAATACAATTACTTATAGTGTTAAAGAGCAGATTTTCAAGAGGACAAACACAACATGTCTTAGTTTTAGCCTCATCACGCACTTGTGCCTATTTCTGGTGATCATGGATTTTAAAGAGAATTCCAGATAAGTCTCAGGGAATTACGGAAAAATGTGAGATGTTCAAGTCATACAATTATTGTAAAAGGGTTTGATGTAGAGGAAGTGTGAGCCTTATTTTAATTTTTATGCATGTGGGCATTAAATTAGAAATCTTACTGAAATGGGAAAACTTCCCCAGTCCCCCTCACAGGGCATGCAAAGGGGGTGTGGCTCGCTTCTCCTGCTCAAACCTCTAGGGGAACATACAGACGCGCAGGCTCGAACCCCATGGCAGTGTCTAGCGGGTGAGTGTTTACAGCTACTGAAGCCCCAGTGGGCATGTTACAGTATGCTCTTTTAGTTTAGCCATCTATAGGCGGCTTGTGTTAGCTCAGTTAGACCTCCTTCCTTATCACAAGGAGGGAGGGATTTCTGTATCCCAGGGTTTGTTGCCTTGGTGTATCAGAAGAATCGGATTATATGAGGGAAGGTTTGATTAAGTAGTAGCTCTTAGCACATCGGGGGGCCAGAAGGGAGATGGATTTTCCCTGGAGTCAGGCTGCTCCCCAGCCTGGGCTCTCCTCTGATTGTTCCAGCCAAACTCCGCCTCATTCGACTGGTCTGTCAGTGTGTTCTTCCACAGGCATGTTCCCCTGGACATCCTCGATGTCCAGCCTCTTGTTGTCTTCTGCAGATGGGTTCCTCTTGCCATCCAGCAGCTTCTGTATGTCTGCCTGCTAGGGTCTCTGTTTTTTCTTTTCTTTTCTTTTTTTTTTTTTTTTTTTTTTTTTTGAGACAGAGTCTCTCTCTGTTGCCTAGGCTGGAATGTAGTGACTTGATCTTGGCTCACTGCAACCTCCACCTCCTGGGATCACGCCATTCTACTGCCTCAGCCTCCCAAGTAGCTGGGACTACAGGCGCCCACCACCACGCTCAGCTAATTTTTTGTATTTTTAGTAGAGACGGGGTTTCACCGTGTTAGCCAGGTTGGTCTCGATCTCCTGACCTTGTGAGCCACCCATTTCGGTCTCCCAGAGCGGTGGGATTACAGGCGTGAACCACTGCGCCTGGGGGTCTCGGGTTTTTATAGCCCCCAGGATTTGAATGTGGGGAGCCAGGGTGGTTTTGGAAAATGCAACATTTGGGGCATGAAGGCAGGAGTGCCTGTCCTCACCTGGATCTGTTGGGTGGAGCCCTAGCCAGGAACCACACCCTCCTCTACCCAGCCTTTCCCCCCAACCAGCCTCCAGCCTCTATATTATTTAAAGGGACCACTCTTTCCTTCCCAGCACTCTGTTATCATAATCACTTGACCGTTGCTTCTCAGTGTAAATTTCTGTGCAATTTTAACATTATCATCCAAGGGGACCTAGGAGGGACATAAATATCATGTACTTACTCAAAATGAAATAATGATCAAACATATTAGATGTTCTTTTTTAAAAAATGATAATATTGTTTTCTAAGTATAAGCCATATTCAGATTTGTTTTTTTTCTTTTCTTTTCTTTTTTTTTTTTCTTTTTTTGAGATGGCATCTTGCTCTGTTGCCCAGGCTGGAGTACAGTGGCACGATCTCGGCTCACTGCAACCTCTGCCTCCTGGTGCAAGTGATTCTTGTGCCTCAGCCTCCCCAGTGGCTGGAATTACAGGTGTGTGCCTGTAATTAACCATGCCTGGCTAATTTTTGCATTTTTAGTAGAGATGGGGTTTTGCCATGTCGGCTAGGCTGATCTCAAACTGCCGTCCTCAAGTGATCTGACCGCATAGGCCTCCCAAAGTGCTGGGATTACAGGTGCGAACCACCTCGCCCAGCCCATACTCAGATTCGGTTAGACATTACCTATAAACAAATTTAGAACAACAACAAAAGCATCATTTTGAGAGCAGAACTATATTGGAGGTATCATTTTGTCTTGTGTTTCAGAATTCTATTTCCCAGTGATACCAGCTGCCTCTCAGCCCATTCTTTCAGTGACCTTAAACAGCATAATTCAGTTCCTTTGTGCAAAACACCATAAGTTATTAAAATATTAGCATTACTATCTTTTTAGGAAGCACTTTAAGCATATGTTTTAATTATGAAAAATTTCTCTGTAGACATTTTAAGTATAGAAAGAAGGAACTGGGTTAGAAATGTAATACATCAACTCCGAGTCAAGTTTTGACAAGAACAGATTACCCAGGTGTCAAAGCACGGCGTTTTCTTCTTAAGATGCCTGGAATAGCAGAGGAAACTTACAATCATTTAATGTTTGGGGCTCTGTGTAGGAACTTGGAAGTCATATCATAAAGAAATGTGATAATTTTTTTTTTTTTTTTTTTTCTGCTCTTCTTACCTCTCCTTGCTTAGGATAAGAGGGTAAATATCTCAACTTGTATTTCATAAGACTACCAGCAAAGACCACAATGTCTAAGATATTTTGAAATGTTTTCCTTTTTCACCAAGTCAGTTGACTTAATCTCTTTGAGATTTATAAACAAGTTTTGATGGTTTGCAGTACTGCTGTTGAATAATCTGAATATTTTCCATAGAAGATAGCATCATGTTACCTTCACAATTGTGGTTAAGAATGAATGGTGGTTGGGTGCAGTGGCTCATGCCTATAATTCTAGCACTTTAGGAGGCAGAGATGGGTGGATCGCTTGAGCCCAGGAGTTTGAGACCTGCCTGGGCAACATGGTTAAACCCTGTCTCTACAAAAAATTCAAAAATTAGCTGAGTGTAGTGGTGCATACCTGTATTTGCAGCTACTTGGAAGGCTGAGGTGGGAGGATCACCCGATCCTGGGGAGGTTGAGGCTGCAGTGAGCTATGGTCACACCCCTGCACTCCAGTCTGGGTGACAGATTTGAGAACTTGTCTAAAAAAAAAAAAAATAAGAAGAAGAGTGAGTGGTAATACTCACATTCATGTAAATATTTACAATAATTTTAAGTAGAAAGGAGTTTCTGTGCTTGTATAATGAAAATATTTGCATATTACTATTACTATACAAACCCATGTATTCTGCATTTTTCTTATCTCTAATCACAGTGATAAATTTAAAATAACTTTTCATTCTTGAAATGCTATGATTTGGAAGCAACAGTACAGAATTTGAAAATTTATTTTGACATTATGCTTTAGCACAGTGATCTTGAGATACTTTTTGAGGGCAGTTGATGAAGTCACTGAAGTCCTAATGCCATGCTTCTGTTCTCTGTGATACCATTCCAGAAGCAAGAGGCTGTGCACTGCTTTGGTCAGAGGTCCATCATACTTTGGTTTTGGCTATTGCTGGTTCTCAGCTCATTCTCACATTGAGCCTGGAGCAGATATTTACTTTTGAGGTTTTCAGTTAAAAATTAGAGTTTAAAGACATATGTCCTAAGACCCAGTTCTGATTATTTGAAAGGAAAATGTGGCTTCTCTATGAGTTTTAATCATCCTGACATACAAATCTGACATTATTTTAAACTCATGAATAGAATATATGGCTTTATATCTAAGACCACACATCTAGTCATATTTTTTATTTGGTAATATTCATTAATCACTGGTTTTGACATATATCCTGATTTTTCCTCTTTATCTTAACCCTCTGGGTACCAGCTTCTTTTTAATATGTGGAAGTATAACTTTCTGAATTGTAGTTTCAAGACTTTTTTATGTATAACAGCATTCTCTGTTTCAATGTCATGCTTTTCAGTTCATACAAAAATGCCTCATACTGAAGTACCATTGTTCCTTGATATATGTGGAGGATTGGTTCCAAGACCACAAACCTATATACAAATCCCTGCATGCTCAATTCCCACAGTTGGCCCTGCAGAATCCGAATACAGGAAAAGTCAGTACTCTCTATACATGGGTTTCACATCCCACAAATACTGTATTTTCAATCTGTGTTTGGTTGGAAAAAAAAAAAAAAAATCCACATATAAGTAGAACCAGGCAGTTCAAACCTATATTGTTCAAGGGTGACATGTATTTGCACAGTCTTCAGAATTCTTGTCTACTTGTCCTGTACTAGTAAAGAAGGCAAAGAAAGTTAACTTCCCTTTCTTTGCTGTTGTTAAATCAACTGCAAGTACAGAAGAAATGCTTTAAAATGATAGTTGCCAAATATTTTTGCATATAGCAAAGATAATTGATATTTTATTTTAGAAATCTCAGTTATTTACAAATAATTGTCCTCATTAGCACAAGTAAATAATTTTCTACTCACATATTTTATTTGCATTTTTTATTCATCATTTCTTTCTTTCTTTTTTTTTTTTTTTTAATCACCTTTTCTCTAGTGTTTACTTTTGGCCTGTTCAACACTAGGTACTGGATTGATCACAGTGAATGCCGAAAATTAACATACAGAAGTTAACACATGGAATATTCTCCCTGATGTACTATATTTGAGATGTATTATATTTATAACTTAGAAGCAGATTTTTAGAATAAGATGCAATCTTTAGGATTTTTATTATTTTTTAAATCTTAAAATTGTCCTTTAGAGTATTCAATATTGCTTTTAGTTGTGTTTTTGTTGCCCTGGATTTGGTTGGCAATGCGATTCTCAGTAGCATGAGCATAGATAATGAGTAGGGTAGATTTACTATAAAAGTGTATATTGAATTGGTTATGCTTTTAGTATATAATCTATTAATGAAATATACCTTTTCCATAATAACTTTCCAGGGAGTTACACATCTACGTTAATTTAATATTCTCAGTGACTCAGAGTTTAGTTTAGGCAAGCATCATTACAACTCTCTTTTTTTTTTTTTGAGACAGAGTTTCGTTCCTGTTGCATATAGCTGGAGGGCAATGGTGCAATCTTAACTCACTGCAACTTCCGCCTCCCTGGTTCAAGCGATTCTCCTTCCTTAGCCTCCCGAGTAGGTGGGATTATAGGCATGCACCACCATGCCCGGCTAATTTTGTATTTTTAGTAGAGACGGTGTTTCTCCATGTTGGTCAGGCTGGTCTCAAACTCCTGACCTCAGGTGATCTGCCCCGCTCAGCCTCCCAGAGTGCTGGGATTACAGGCATGAGTCACTGCGCTCAGCCTTACACTACAATTCTTTTACAGATGAGAAACTAAGAGAGGCAGGATGCTTAAGGAGCATGGTTAAAGATTCCAAACTTTGCAGTGAGGTAGATGTGAATACTGATTATAACTCATATATAGTGGTTACCGTTTTCCTTATTAATGTTATCTATAGAGTGAGTATAGCAATACCACCTTGTGGGTATTAGCATAGCATACCTAGGCCAGGGTTTGTTCCACATTACATATTTACTAAATTATTGCTTTTACTATGAAATAGGAGCAGAAATTAAGTAATTTACTTGGGTGGACCCAAATCTAATTGGTAACAGGGCTAGTACTACAACGTAGATTTTGGACACTTCGTTTTACGTTTCTGTATCAAAGTTCCTTTAGTGACTTATAGTAGGAAACTAACCTGGACCATTAGGTGGCAGGGACATACCTAACTGATGACTGGATCTACTGTGAGATAAAACAGATGTGGTTTGGGCAATAAAAGAAAAAAGGGAATTTAAGGGAGAAAATTGATCCTTTTTGTTTCCCCTGAAGTTGCTTGGAAATCATAATTCTGTACAAATTCTGTACAGAGTTCATCCAAGAACTCTGGGTCTTTCTAAGGGTTCTTCATCTTTTATACCTGAACCAAACTCAAATGATCCCAATTGTGTTAGAAGCAAGCTGTAAGGGCTGCTTGGAGACAATTCTATTCCTGACACAAACTCAGAGGCAACTTGTACTCTTTAGGATTTACCATAACTCAAAAGGAACTGATCTTTTAATGGGAGACAACATCTATCATTGTTAATAATCAAGGCTGCGTACAGCAGCTCAACGTCTGTCATCCCAGCACTTTGGGAGGCCAAGGCAGGAGGACTGTTTGAGACCAGAAGTTCAGAACAGCTTGGTCAACATAGAAGGACCCAGTATTTATGGAGAAAAAAATTAAAACAGAAAAATAATAATTTAAAAAGATGCTGGTTGGATGACTGCATGGGCTATGCGATCAGCAATATATGAGGAATTTCTAAAAAGCCTTTACTGAATCGGTATATTTGTTATATAAACAGGACCACTATTTATGACGTTCTAGTATATATATTCCCCAAGTGTTCCATTAACTGCTTTTGACAGTGTGATAGGCAAAATGGGTTTGTTGCATGGGATTTGAGGAGAGCCTCAAGGCTTGTTGCTCCCAAATTCTCTCCCTTTGGCCAGTCATTATATTTGAAAGTGCAGTTATATTAACTATCTTTATATATAATGCCGTGTGCTAGTTTGTGAGAAACATTGTATAGAGCACATTGTTATTTGACTCATAGGGCAGGTAAGTTTTAATTGAGAAGCCTTGGGAAAAATTTTGCATAGATAAGAAATGGAGTGAAGACAAGTGCAGGAAAACCCCAAAATCAAATACCACGAGTGGTACTGGCAGCAGACCTGAGCCATGGATGTGAGGATGGCTCATAGTCAAATCAGGAATATGGTAGAAATTGCAGATGGTAAAATGCCAAGGAACAACCCTAGATACACTAAAACAAAACAAACACGGGTGCTGGATTATACATGTGGATATTACAGTGTGCACATAGATGTTATAGTGACAGTGCTGTCAAGACTTAACAGTGTTAATATATTACTGAAGTACTAAATTTTTATCTTTACATTTTTTTTTTTTCCTTATTGGGAATACATTTAGTTTCAGATCCATCTGAAGTAACTACAGATAGGGGAATGAGAAATAACTGTATCTTGTAAAATTCCTGTAATTAGAATTACATATAAGCATATAGGATATGTGTTGTGATAATATATGAATCATGATCTTTAAATCATAGCCACTTCTTCTACTTAGTATTTTAACTACATCTGTTTTATTTACCTACTTACTATTATGTTCTTTTCTGTAATAATCTGAGGTAGAATTACTTCAGAAAAAATAAATTCCTGTAGGCTTACAAAGGCTCTTATCTCCCTGGAGTCATATAAAGTGACTATCATACAATTAGTAAAATACCCAGTCTACAAATGTTGACTCCCCCCAACCCTTAGAATCTTTGCTAATAGATGGAGTGGGAAGACAGTCTACTTTAAAAAACAGCAACAACACATTCATGCTCATTTTCAGTTCCATGCAGTTAAATAGCTCTTTTTCCCCTCCCTTTGTTTTCTTTTTTTCCTTCTTTCTCTCTCCATTGACATTAGAAAGTTGAACATAATTAACATTTATATTTTAAAATAATATTTATTTAAATTGTAGCTGGTAAGACCATTCATGAGGCACATCCAAAGTCCAAGACTTCCATTATGGTTAAAGGCAAGGACTTTGGAACCAGACACACCATCTTTTTGTTCTCTTATCTTTTTGAGTGTCACTTCTGTGAGGCATAGTTTCTTCTTCTATTAATAGTACAAACTGGATGATAATATAAGCTCATTTGTTATGCGGATTAGGAGAGATCACATATGCATACACAAATCTAGCTTAAAATTGGCTTTAATTAAATTAATTAATATATTTTATTTATTTTATTTTATTTTTGAGACCAAGTCTCACTCTGTCACACAGGCTGGAGTGCAGTGGTGCAATCTCGGCTCACTGCAAGCTCTGCCTTCAGGGTTCACACAATTCTCCTGCTTCAGCCTCCCCAGTAGCTGGGATTACAGGCACCCGCCACCATCCCTGGCTAATTTTTTTTTTTTTTTTTTAGTAGAGACGGGGTTTCACCATGTTAGCCAAGATGGTCTTGATCTCATGTCCTCGTGATCTGCCCGCCTTGGCCTCCCAAAGTGCTCAGATTACAGGCGTGAGCCCCACCACGCCTGGCCAGCTTTTATTTTTTTGAGACAGGATCTCTCTCTGTCACCCAGGCTAGAGTGCTGTGGTGCGATCATAAATCACTGCAGCCTTAACTTCCCAGGCTGAAGGCATTCTCCCACCTCAGCCTTGACCTCCTAGACTCTAGGGATTCCCTCACCCCAACCTACAGCATGCATCACCATGCCTGGCTAAGTTTTGTATTTATTGGGGTTTCACCCTGTTGCCCAAGCTGGTCTGGAACTCCTGGACTCAAGCAATCCGCCCAGCTTGGCCTCCTAAAATACTAGATTATAGGTATGAGCCACTGTGCCTGGCCAAAATTGGCTTGTAATCTGAATAAAAACAATTCTTAGTAGATATATTAAGCACTACGATATTAAGTGCAAATAAGTTTTTTTTTTTTTTTTTTTTTTTTGCAGATGATTTGTGATAGATAACTGGCAAGACTGCAACTTTTACCTCCTCATGAAAGTGACACTCTGATTTCAAACAAGCAACTCAGCGTTGGTGGAAGCAAAATTTAGGATTTATCCCCTTATTTAATGCAATTAAATACTTCAATTTTGGCAGAACCTTACATAGAACTCAAGATTTTTATATAGGGACTAAAGACATATGTTAATTTTATAAGGTTTAAAATGAATTATAGCTGAAGCAAGAAACAAGAATAAGACTCCTTACCACATTCAATGACTGTGCAGTGTATTAGTAAAATGAAAATGCTGAGATGATAACCCAAAGAGGCATGATTACTTATGTAGACCTGAATGTTAAGTAGGTAAAAATTAAATATTAAGGAATTCATTTATCTTTTTATTTTATCTTCTTTCTTTTCTTCTCTCTCTCTCTCTCTCTCTCTCTCTTCGAGACAGAGTCTTGCTCTGTTGTTCAAGCTGGAGTGCAGTGATGCAATCTTGGCTCACTGCAGCCTCCACCTCCTGGGTTCAAGTGATTCTTCTGCCTCAGCCTCCTGAGTAGCTGGGACTACAGGTGCTTGCCACCATGCCTGGCTAATTTTTGTATTTTCAGTAGAGATGGGGTTTCACCATGTTGGCCAGGCTGATCTTGAACTCCTGACCTTGTGATCTGACAGCCTTGGCCTCCCAGAGTGCTGGGATTATAGGTGTGAGCTACCACACCTAGTCTCTAAAAAAACAAAACAAACACACAAAGAAATGTATTTGGCTCACAGTTTTAGAGACTGGGAAGTCCAAGACTATTGCGCTGGCATCTGGCAAGGGTTGAACTATAACAGAAGGCAAAAGAGAGAGCACATATGAGAGAAAAAGCATGAGGGGCTGGGCTTGCCTTTATAACAATTCACTCTAGTGAAAACTGACCCACTCCTGTATTAATCCATCCATGAGGGCTTCCCCCTCATGACCCAGTCACTTCTTACTAGGACCTACCTCCCAATACAGTTACACTGGGGATTAAGTTTACAGCATGTTGAATTTTGAGGGCACATGCAAAACCATTTTGTTCTAGGCACCCAAAATTTATGTTCTTTTTATAGTGCAAAAGTATATTCATTTCATCCCCAAAGTCACAAAAGCCTTAACTTGTTTCCATCAACTCAAAAATCCAAAGTCCAGAGTCTCATCTAAATGAGATATGGGTGATACTCAAGGCATGATCTGTATAGAGGCAAATTCCTTCCAGATGTGAGTCTACAGCATCAAAGCGAGTTATCTACTTCCAAAATACAACAGCGAAACAGGCATCGAAGTAGGCATTTTCATTCTAAAAGGGAGAAAGAGGAAAGAAGAAAACGGTAACTGGTCCCTACTAAATCCATAACCCAGTAGGGAAAACAATACGAAGTCTTAAAACTGGAGAATAATCTCCTTTGATTCCATGTCCCACATCCTGAGCACACTGATATAGGGGTTGGGCTCTCAAGACACTGAGAACTGCCACGCCCATGGCTTTTCTGGGCTCAGCTCACATTTCCGCTCTCTCAGACTGGTGTTGTACGCTGGTAGCTCCACAGTTCTGAGGTCTTCTGAGCCCTCCCATGGCAATATAGGCTTTTTCTAGCCTGATTCTCCAAATTTCCAACCTCCACCCATTATCCAGTTCCAAAGCTGCTTCCATATTTTCAGGTGTTGTTATAGCAACAACCTTACTCTAAGAATCAATTTTCTATCTTTGTCTGTTTTCTGCTCTTTTAGCTGTTTTTTCAAAGCAGTGCATGCCAAATTATGAAAAACGTGTTACAACTTCTTTTATAATTAATGAATATATATAATTTCTTCAAATTATTAACACAAGAAAAAATCTTGAAAAATGTTCTCAAATATCCCTGTATTGATTCCGTGAAGTATATCAGAGATATGAAATTGCAATAGTTACTTCAGAGTAAGTTTGAATTTCTTCTGTAAACTTAAGACTACCATGTATTTGAAATTAGAACTTTGAAAAAAATTTAGAGGTATTTATTGTAGCAGATCACAGCATTTCTAGAGGGACCTCACATTTGATTTTCTCTTTAGAACAACTTCAGCAAGATGGGAATATTTAATTATTCTTCTGCCTTTGAAAGAACATAAAATAAACCATGGCAGACTGTGGACCAAGTACAAGAGAAACTTTCATTGTGAATTAAGATCAAGTTTCTTAGTAAATGGATACTTTTTAGAGGTAGTTTAATATCAATGTGAAGGGCCCTTGAGGTATAGAGTTATTCCTACTTCTTCACTTCTTGATTTTTTTAACAGAAGAATTTCTTTTTCTTTTTGAATATAAAATAGCTCTACAGATCATATTTTCTAGAGCTTATCCAGTGATATCTAGAAGTGTCTGTTTGCCTTCCTTTAATATAGTCATTATATATGCTTAGTCTTAGGATTGAAATTGTTTACTTATTAAACAATGATTATTAAATCTCTGTCACATGTAAAGTATCTTCAGGGCACTAATAAGAATTGATAAATATACCGAAGTTCCCATCCAACATCTTTGAGCAACAACCATTTGTTTACATAGGCAGAATATGTTCAGTTCCAATATGTTAACAGGAAAATGTGACATATAAAATTATATTCCCAAAGACATGTAAAACATTTGATATACTACTTGGCATTAATTTTTCCCTGGTCTGAAAAATATATTATGAAATATGGATACCAGATAGTTTTATTTTGTTAGTACTGTGGGGTTTTTCTCCCCCCCCCCCACCCCCACCCCCAGCAGTTCTGAGAGGATAACTTATTTGGATAAATTGTTTTCATATTTATGCTGTAGACCCTAAATTAAAATATGTGAAACATATTAAGTACCATGTTATGATATTCTACCTTGTACTCAAACTCAATATTGAGAGGGTGAAATAGCCTTGCCTCTGATCACATTTCGATGCCTGGATACATATCTGAATCTCCCTTGTCATTAAGTCTGCTACTTAGGAGGCTTAACCTCAGTTTTCTCATCTGTGAAATAGGGATAGTAATACTATAGACCCCAAATGTTTTTATTAGGTTAAATGAATTGAAGAGGCTACCAAGGTTGTAAAATCTTTAAATAAATGTAAACACTATTATTATTGTTATTTTTATTATAATTTTTAAAATTTCTTCTTCATCTCCTCTTCTCCACTTCCCATTCTTTTGCTCTCTTTATGCTGTCACAATGCTACAAGGCAGGCCCTTGAGATGGGGCAGTAGTCCATCCAAGTTAGAGCAGTTTCATATGAAGTTTATTTTGTTTAAAACAGGAATGAAATGAATACTCTGAATATTTGGAAACTTCATTGGGAAAAAAACTTCTCAAAATTAGATTGGGATTTTGGAACAACAACTATATTTTTTGAACTTCAGATAAATCCTTTATTATATCCAGAGTTGAAAGTGTGATTTGCATTCATCTGTACATATCCTCTATTAAAATGTGAACTTTTAGGCTGGGTGCGGTGACTTATGCCTGTAATCCCAGCACTTTGCAATGCCAGGGTGGGAGGATCACTTGAGTCCAGGCGTTTTTGAGCAGCCTGGGCAGCATGGTGAGACCTACCTCTACAAAAATTAAAATTAGAAAAAAAAAATGGCCAGGCATGGTGGTGCACATTTGTAGTCCCAGTTACTCGGGAGGCTGAGATAGGAGGATTGCTCAAGCCCAAGAGGTTGAGGCTACAGTGATCCATGATCATGCCACTGCACTCCAGCCTGGGCAACAGGAAAAAACAAATGTGGACTTTTAAAACATTTGTAACTATTATTTACACTTCATCACACTTCATTGAAAGAACTTTGAGAATTTTATTTCAATAAAACTGCACTTTTAAAAGATTATATGAAATGAATATACCAATAAAATATACAGGCTTAAACATATAAAAAATGCACATTATATTAAATGTTAATGAAAATACAAGGTCTTTGAGTGGCCCAAAGAATGAGTACCAAAGTGAAAATTTGAAGATAATCCCAAACATCTGTTTTGAATTATCTTTCTTAAAAAAAAGTTTAGTGGATGTTACAACCTTTTATTCCTTAAGTAGGATGTAGCATAACTCCATCTGTATTTTAAAAGAAAATGATGTGTGACCTTCATTTTATTTTGTTTCCTTTCCTTTGTTTCCTTTCCTTTCCTCCCTTCCTTTTCCTTCTCTTTCTCTTTTTCCCTTCACTGCAGTTTTCAGGTTAATCCCTGCAAGTTTCCTTTATTTTATTCATGCATTAATCCCCTTTTATCTGTATTCTTAATTTTCTCTTTGCAGCATAGACAGCTGATCTAACATATTTGATTTGTATGTAATGTATTTGATTTATAATATACCTTTGATTTAATTGTAATATACACTATGTTAAATACATAGTGATATTTTGGGCATGAAGCAATTTTTAACATTTATCTTTGTTATGACATCGCATTCCTTTTTAAAAATTATTTGTAGGCAGTTATGGTCCATTCATGTAGCAGTATCGACATGGTGTTAATTGGTCCTAATGCTGCATAGGAGTGTGGAAAGTGAGTGTCCCACATTGTTCTCCCATGATGGACCTATTGTTACTACCCACTGTCAGCCAACACTAAGGCAGTTGAATTTAAACATTCTCTTACATGCTTTCTTAGGTGAGAATTTATGTGGGAGTGGGATTGCTAGACAGAGGTCCTTTTTGACTTAGTCACTTACATTTGTTGATTTGATTGAGTACTGTCAGAGGGCATCACAGAATGTCTGCCCCAGGCCACACTGCCACCAGCTGTGCACAGGATTCTTCCCCAACATCCCTACCAGTAGTTGACCTTATCCATTTTTCTATTATTTTGCCAGTCTAGGTATAAAAGATATCTGGTTGTTATAATTTGCATTTCAGGGGGGTTATTAAAAAATTTAAGTATTAGTTTAAATGCCTGGTATTCATTTTGGTTTTCCTTTTTGTACAATCCTATTCATGTCCTTTGTCTATTTTTCCCCTATTCTATTTCTTATTTTTTTTGTTGTTGTTACTTTGCAGGAGTTCCTTCTAGTTTTCAAGTACAGACACTTCTTTGTTTAGATGTTTGAAATATCTTCTCCCAGCATATTATGCATTTTAACTTGTTCATAATATTCTTCATTAAATAGGAGTCCTTTTTGAAATACCCAAATCCATTATTATTATTATTATTATTTTTACATTTCAAATTATATTTGGAGCTCTTTTTAAAAAGTTCCTTTCCATTCCATAGATATATTCTTTTATATAGTCTTTTGATAGCTTTACTTTTTCACATTTAACTTTTTAAGCTATCTGGAATTTATCTTTGTATTTCATGAATATGGTATAAAAATCAGTTTTCATTATTCTCTTATATATTATGACTAAAATATAGTTTTTGAGTTTCTTAATAAATGATACTAAAATATTGATTGGATTTACATAGAATTCATAGATTTATTGGGGGAGAACTGACATCTTTATAATATTAAATTGCCCTATCCATGAGTTGGAATATTCCTCCATTTCTTTTAGGATTTGGTTTGCATACTTCCAGATAGTCAGAAAGGTTAGATTTAAAAATTGACATGATATTAAAAAGTTGATTGGGTTAATATGATCAAATTTCTTAAAGAAGTAGCTCATAGAATCAGCTATGAAGAGTTATGGCAGCTCTTCAGAAAACTAAAATCTATTTTGATCAACACAGCGTTGTGAATCAATAATTTAAGGAAGATAGCATTTGAGAAGGAATCGTTTTTATATTTGAGTATGATGAAATCCTCTGTCAATTCTCTTCAGCCAAAGACCACTAGCGCCACACCTGAAGTAAAAGTTGGCTTAACTATTTCTCACACTGAGAGAGAACAGCTACATCATGGAGAACTCTGGGGCATCTCATTATATGTCCTATTATAGGATTTTGACTTTGGTTGGGTGATTTGGAATACAGTCTAAGGAAGTGAGGGCTTTATTTTGATTGGATACCAGGACAATTCTATGTCTGGATAAAGAAATCATTCATATAGCAAGAGAGGAGGATGTTTGGTAGTTTGTGGGTTATACAGTGACCTTTTCCTGAGGGGGTCTTTATTTGTTTTGCTTTATCAGAGTAACCTTGTCTGAAGCTGATAATTGTGTATGATATGTGTGTGTACAACAGGAAAACAAGATTTTTGCAGGCATCTAGGGCAATTACTTAATCTTAAGAAATATAAGAGATTTTCATTTGTATAAAAAGCAGGAAACCTAATTTCAGATTGTGACTTTGCCTCATTTAACCTTGTTGATGATTTTTACTTTCTAAGTTGTTTTCTCACTTTGAAATAGCCATCTCTGCTGCTCATCTATCCTCTTGGAAACCACTGTAATTTTGCTGTCTAGATTACTGCAGTTGCCTTCCAGCTAGTCCCCCCGTTGCTCCTTTAGTTCTCTTGCAACGAGTACCTTCTCCACGGAGGAGTCAAGAGTGACCTTTTGAAAATAAAACTCAAATCACAAAATCCCTCACTGAATATTTCCCCCCAAATATCGCAAATAAAATAACCCCTAGGCTTCTTACTGTGGCATGTGAAACCCTGTGTGATTGGACCCTTGCCTGTCTCTGTGACTTCATCTTGACTTTCCCTCTCATTTTGCAGCCGCTCACCTGACTGGTGTTGTTTCTGGGAAACATCAAGTTCATTCTTGCCTTAGATCCTTTGCTGTATTTTCCTTATGTGGCATCAACAGTCATTGCCAGACTTGCTCCTTATCCTTTAGTTCTTAGAGATCATACCTATTTTCCTAAATCTGTGATATCCTTATCTAAATTAGCCTCATCCATATCACATGATTTTATTTTACATTATTTATAACACTTATCACTATCTGAAGTTAATTCATTTATTTTATTGTATGGATCCCACCCTCCCTCCACTACCTCCATCCCCCACTTCCAACATTAGCTCACATGGGTGGGAATTGACTATTTTGAACAGTATTGAGTGTCCAGCTCCTAATGAAGTTCCTGGCACCAAATAGATGCTTAACAAATATCTAATGAATGAATAAATATTGAATACATTAATGAGTGGATAAATGAACAGTCAACCAAATGAATGAACATATATTCTAGATATAGTGACAGGCATACCTCATTTTCTTGTATTTCACTTTATTGTGCTTCTCAGATACTGCATTTTTTTTTTTTTAACCAATTGAATGTGGCAACTACATAAACCAAGTCTGTCAGTGCCATTTTTCCAACAGCAAGTGCTGACTTCATGTCTCTGTCATATTTTGGCAATTCTCACAATATATTAATTTTTTTAATTATTATATCTGTTATGGTTATCTGTGATGTATGTTGTTAATATTGTGACTGTGCCCCTATAAAATGGTTTACTTAATAAATGTTGTACATGTTCTGTTTCATTGATCAGCCCTTCCCCAATTTCTCTCCCTTTCCATGGGCAACCCTATTCTTTGAGACATAAAAATAATGAAATTAGGCTAATTTTCCTTTTATTTATTTATTTATTTATTTATTTATTTATTTTGAGACGGAGTCTTGCCCTGCCGCCCAGGCTGGAGTGCAGTGTCTCCATCTCTGCTCGCTGCAAGCTTAGCCTCCCAGGTTCACGCCATTCTCCTGCCTCAGCCTCCCCAGTAGCTGGGACTACAGGCGCCCGCCACCACACCCGGCTAATTTTTTTGTATTTTTAGTAGAGGCAGGGTTTCACCATGTTAGCCAGGCTGGTCTCAATCTCCTGACCTCGTGATCCGCCCGCCTCGGCCTCCCAAAGTGCTGGGATTACAGGTGTTAGCCGCTGCGCCTGGCTGGTGGAAAGTTTTATTGGCCTGGATAAAAGATCAAACCAGCCATAACATTCCATTAGGCCAAAACCTAATCCAGAACAAGGTCCTTAACTCTCGTCAATTATATGAAGGCTGAGAGAAGTGAGGAAGCTGTGGCAGAAAAGTTTGAAGCTAACAGAGATTGGTTCATTAGGTTGAAGGAAAGAAGCCAGCTCCATAACATATAAGTACAAGGTGAAGCTGTAAGTACTGATGGAAAAGCAGTAAATTATGCAGAAAATATAGCTAAGATAATTGATTAATGTGGCTACAACTAAACAATAGGTTTTCAGTGTATATAAAACAGATTTCTATTGGAAGAATATACTATATAAGACTTTCCTAGCTAGATGTTAGTGCCTGGCTTCATATTTTCAAGGACAGGCTGACTGTTATTTCTATGGGCTAATATAACTGGTAACCTTAAGTGGAAGCCATTGGTCAATTAACATTCAAAAAATCCTAGGGCCCTTAAGAATGATGCTAAATCTTTATGCTCTATAAGTAGAACTGTATTTCCTAGATGGCAACACATTTGTTTACAAAATGACTTACTGAATATATTAAGCTCAATGTTAAGTCCTACTGCTCAGAAAGAAATTCTTTTCAAAAGATTATTGCTCATTGCCGGTGCACCCGGTCACCCAAGAACTCTGACAGAGATGCACAAGGAGATGAATGCTGTTTTCATGCATAGTAACACAGTATTTGTTCCATAGCCCATGGATCAAGGAATTATTTTGACTTTCAAATCTTCTAATTTAAGAAGTAACTTTTTGTAAGGTTGTAGCTTCCTTAGACAGTGATTCCCTGGATGAGTCTGGGTAAAGTAAATGGAAAACTTCTGGAAAGGATTTGCCATTCTAGATGCCATTCAGAACATTTGTGATTCATGGAATGAGGTCAGAATATCAGCATTAGGAGGAATTTGGAAGAAGCTGATTCCAGGCCTTGCAGATACCTTTGAGGGGCTCAAGACTGCAGTGGAGGAAGGAACTGCAGAGGTCATGGAGAGAGCAAGAAAACTGGAATTAGAAGTGGGCCTAAAGATGCGAGTGAATTGCTACAATCTCATGATAACATATTTACAGATGAGGAGTTGCTTCTTACGGATGAGCAAAGAAAGTGGTTTCTTGAGGTGGTCTACTCCTGGTGACCGTGCTGTGAACATTGCTGAAATAACAACAAAGCACCTAGAATATTATATAATCTTAGTTGATAAACCAGTTGCAGGGTTTGAAAGGATTGAAACTAACTCTGAAAGAAGTTCTATTGTGGATAAAATGCTGTCAAATAGCATCACCTGCTACAGAGAAGTCTTTCATGAGAGGAAGAGTTAATTGATATGCTAGACTTTATTTTGTCTTATTTTAGGAAATTGTCACAGCCACTCCAGCCTTCAGCAACCATCACCCTTACCAGTCAGCAGCCATCAGTGTTAAGGCAAGACCCTCCACCAGACCAAAGATTAAGATTCACTAAGGGCTCAGATTATTGTTAGCATTTTTTAGCAATAAAGTATTTTTTAATTAAGATATGTCATTGTTTTTTAGACATCATGCTATTGCACACTTGTTAGACAATATTATTGTGTAAATATAACTTTTATATGCACTAGAAAACAAAAAAAAATATGTGACTCACTTCATTGAGATACTCACTTTATTTTGGTGGTCTGGACCTACACCCACAACATCTCCACGATATTCTTGTATATGTCTGTTGTCAACAAGAGAAGCACTTATTAGTTTATTATTTATTTGAGATGTAAGTATTTAAAGAAATCAATTTCTTTCGCTGGAAGTATGTCTTAAACTATTCAAAGGTATGTCTTTGTATTAGTTTTTTTAATCATCTGTGACCTAGGACTACTATCAAAATGGGATACCATTATAATGAGGATTTCCTGGTGCTTCAATTAACATTTGAATGCATTTCTCAGAGAGATTCCAATGTAAATATATTCTCTTTTACTAATCACACAATCAGAGCAGAACTTTGGGAGGAATAGGGGTTTTAAAATTGCCTAATTATTAAAAATTTCCATAGAGGCATATCTTATTAATTTGTGGTATAGAATACGTATGGTATTATGCCTATTATATTTGAAGATAATTATAATTTATTTTACTGTTTTCCTACTTTTTATTTTCTTTTCATTTAGTGGTTTAATTTGACAATACTTTACACTATTTTGTCTTTTAATTTAAAGGATACAATTTTCTATGGACTCATAATGCCAAGGCCTATGTGAATGTTGGTATGTGAATGTTGGTTTGCAGTGAAAGATGAAATGTGTAATGAAAATGTTAGGTCGAGGGGAGAAAAAGTTTGCAAACAGCCAGTGTCGGATTAGAGTTTTTGCTCTAACACTTCAGTATTAACTTTACAAAATCTTTAGTGCCTCCGGGCGTGGTGGCTCACGCCTGTAATCCCAGCACTGTAGGAGGCCGAGGCTGGCGGATCAGGAGGTCAGGAGATCGAGACCATCCTGGCTAACACAGTGAAACACCGTCTCTACTTAAAATACAAAAAAAATTAGCCAGGTATGGTGGCGGCGCCTGTAGTCCCAGCTACTCGGGAGGCTGAGGCAGGAGAATGGCGGGAACCCGGGAGGAGGAGGTTGCAGTGAGCCGAGATGGCGCCACTGTACTCCAGCCTGGGTAATGAGCAAGACTCTGTCTCAAATAAATAAATACATACATAAATAAACAAACAAACAAACAAATTCTTTAGTGCCTCTGTCTCCTCATCTGGGGAATGGGCACTTAGGAACTGTGTTGAGGGCTCGGTGAGATGATATATGTCAAGTGTGTGGCATGGTATATGGCACTATTAGCTCATAATTGTGAGTTCAGTGCCTTTCCCCTGTTTTCCATTGGAAGCAAAGAAGGTATATGACATTGCAAACATGAAGGATTAGTATTCTCTGTAGATAACATAAGGCCATAAAGTGCATTGTATTTAATGTTATTTTTGTAAGAAATGCTTAACTACTGTAAATTGTAAAGAGTATCAACCACAATAATATTAACGATAATAGCAATATTTATTGAGTGTTTACCATGTTTCAGGCACTGTCTTTGCTTTTTTTATTTTGTTTTATTTTATTTTTTTGAGAGAGGGTCTCACTCTGTCGTCCAGGCTTGAGTGCAGTGGCGTGATCATGACTCACTGTAGCCTCGACTCTGTGGGCTCGACTCTGTGGGCTCAAGCATTCATTACATCTCAGCCTCCCAAGTAGCTGGGACTGCAGGCATGTGCTAATATGCCAAGCTAATTTCTGTATTTTTTGTTGAGACGGGGTTTCACCATGTTGCCCAGACTGGTCTCAAACCCTTCCTGAGCTCAAACAATCCGCTCGCCTCATCGGCCTCCACAAGTGCTAGTACAGGTGCAAGCCATCGTGCCCAGCCTCAGACACTGCCTTAAACAGCTTGTGTATATTAACACACTTCATCTTCATCATGAAACAGATGAGACACTATTTTCCCAGTTTACAGATAAAGTAAACTGAAGCACAGGAGTTTTAAATTTCTTAGAGGCACACAGGCAAATCTGAGATTGAAAGGTTCTGCACTTTTTTTTACATTAAAATTGATAACTCAAAACCCTTTCATTTTTCAGGTAAAATCAGTAGTCACCCAAGTAAATATATCAACACACATGATCCTTCTTCTCATCTCTATCATTTGCTGGGGGACTCTGCTTTCAGGACTCAATACCCCAGCTCCTTGTGGGGAAGTAAGAAGGCAAGAGAAGCAGCCAAGTTTGAGGGCAAAGTTCATTGGAGAGCCGTACTATGGGGGCAATTATTGGTGCTGTGCCTTTTGTTATTTTTAATGTTGAAAAATTACTATTATTTGGGGAGAACAAAGAGGGTACACAGAAAATATATTTAATTTTCAACATGATTAAGTGTAGAAATAGCTATTTTCAGGGAAGTGAGCTCATAAGAAGAAAGAGTACAAAAAAACATTATATCTATAATGTTTTATTGATGTATTCTGATGCCTGGTAAGCTTCTTTATAGCTTTGATCTTGTTTAGTTTTTTTTGCTTTTCATCTCCAGATCTTCTATGCCATTTATCAGTTTTTTCATACTTGAATGAAATATTTGTTTATTTTAAGATCATTTCTTGCAGTTTCTGGCCCAGTAAGTATGCAATAATTTCAGACCATAAAGACCCCTACTGAAATCTGGAAGAGCATGAAGGCTTTGTAGGTGATCTTAAGATAACATTGTTCTTGGCCTTATGATGAACTGTATATGTATATCTGCTTTGAGACATAATAATTACTTTAACTTTTTAAGACTTTGATTATATTTAATCTCCTGGCTTGATGAAATGTTAGAATATAAAGGAAATAAATTTTCTTTCTTAAAAATGTTTTATGATGGTTTTCTCTCCCCGTGGTACTTCCTGATGGCCTGATATTATGTCATGTGTAATTGAATTGATGTTCAGTCTGAGAATTTCTTTTTCTTCTTGGCAGCATGGGGTAACCTTGGCAATGTTCTGAAGAGTCAGAGCAAAATTTCTGAAGCTGAAAGCGCCTATAGAAATGCTTTGTATTACCGCAGCAACATGGCTGACATGCTTTATAATTTGTGAGTATGCCTTGCTTTCTCTGGTTTGGTTCATCTTTGAAACCTGCAGTAAGAGGGACTATTGATTTAACTGCTGGAAATGGAGATGATGATAGCTATTGTACTGAAATGGTCTTTTTGTTAATCATGCCTCTGAGACTATTAGGTGGATAGCGGTTGTGATTTCTTTGTTTTGGACCACATCATCAATATTCATGTGTACTTATATGTTACGCCTGAATTTTTTGGAAGTGGTATGCCATGTTACATAAACATTGGTTTAAATATTTTTTAGTTCTTAAAATGTTTGTTCCATTAATACTTAGATGAGTTCATAAAATAAGCCTGTTACCTATGAGAGTTATGTAAATCATGCGTTGATTATTAGCATTATTAATTTTTTGAGACAGTATTTCACTCTGTGGCCTGGGCTAGAGTTCAGAGACACTGTCATAGCTTGCTGCAGCCTCAAACTCCTGAGCTCAAGCAATCCTTCTGCCTCAGCCTCCCAAAGAGCTAAGACTGCAGGTGCTTATCACCATGCATGGCTAATTTTTAAATTTTTTTGTAGAGATGGGGACTCACTATATTGCCCAGACTGGTGCCTAACTCCTGGCCTGAAGCAATTCTCTTGCCTTACCCCACAAAGTGCTGGGATTATAGGTGTGAACCACTGTGCCCAGCCTTGATTATTAATGATAGATTTTGTCTTCCATTAAAAAAAAAATTGCCATATCAAAGTATATATAGAATATGTGCTACACCAGAAAAGTGAGTGAGTAAGGTCATCGTTCTTTTTTGTTTTCCTCTTCGTAGGCACTGATGATTATCAGTGAGGTTGGGATAATTTAGGATATTATTATATGTTGGGTTAGAAAAATCCCTAGGGGAAAAACTGATTTTGTTCTTTGAGTGGACAGTCCTAGCTGGTACAATGAGATGTGAGTAGATAAATGCTGAACAAACTCAAATATCGTCTTTGTCTCTTATATTTATGAGAACATTTTGTTTATAAGTAACAGAAATCCAGTTTAAGCTTGCCTGAACACACCGGAGAATGTATAAACTCCCCTAACTGGAAATTCCTGGATTGACTAGATGCAGGCCTAGTTAGATCTAGTGCCTGATTGCGTTTCAGGAATGTTTCTCCATTTTGTGGCTCTGGTTTCTTCTGGGTTTGCTCCATTTTCTGTGGTACTCTATAACAATGGGAAAGATGACTCCTGTGCCTTTGTGAATATAGATAGCATCCTTATTCTTCTCAGTCTCAGAAGGAAAGAGAACTGTTTTGTCTCAGTGTCTGTATTAATCCCGGAAAAAGTTGTTGGACTGACCCTCCTGCAGTCCTGTGCCCTCTCTTGGTTGAAACACTGAGTGATGTGGGAGGGGCAATGAGTCACTTCCATTGACAGCACTTCCAGAGTTGGAATGGAATGGAGGCAGACCAGTTCTCTATAGTAAGATGACTGATCCTAGGAAAAATAAGATGCTTGCTGCTTGAGTTTAATGAATGCTGTGTGATATTGACAGCATCAAGCTAATCTGTAAACTTTTAAAACATGTATTTATGCTCTGGTTACCTGAATCTTTTGTGTTGTCTAAGTCTAAAGGCACAAATACTTTAAAATAAAATTTAACTAAAAATAAAAAAAATCTAGATATTTAAGGGAAAGCAGACAGGATAAGCTCTGCTTTAATTTTTTGTTCATACGTTGCCGTTGTTTTTAACCTCGTAGGCTTTAATACTGGGATCCCAATCTAGCGGCCTGTGGTCTGAATTAGGTCAGCAGATATGTTTTGTGTTGGCTTGCATAGTGTGTAATTTTCTCTTTGTCACCTGGAATTCTTTCACATGAAGCACACCTGCTCCAGTATACTGTTCCTTCTACCTACTCTCTTCTGTGTCCTGTTTCACCATGTATCTTACCATCTTCTTTGCTGAACTAATTTCAATTTGTATCTATTTCTTTTCTTGAATGAAAATATATATCTAGGTACTCCTACAAAGGCTCAAGTCCTCTTCATCTAAATAGTGTTATTTTGCTATATTTTTATTAATATTATTTTTATTTTATGAAAAAGAACCTTATGAGTTTAATATATTCATACATATGTTCTTTACACTTTTTGCATCTGAAAGTGATGTCAGAGGGGCCTCTTGCCTTGCAGTATGGGATATTGCTTTTCTGGCTCCCATCCTTCATACATTTTTGGAAGAAAAGTAAGCTGAACAACCAACACCTCTTCACTGAAATATTTCTCTCTGTCTTATCCGTAGTCCATGGTTAAAATGCTGCCCACCTCTTTGCGATACCTGTTGGACAAGGATTCAAAGCATTTATCCAGGTTTATTCTTTACTGAGAAGAGAAATGTATTCAATTAGAAAATTTCACTTGACATGCAATTTTAAAATTATATCTTAAGACTTTGTCTGTGGATGCATATGTAAATCATGACAGCATATGAATTGACCTTCCCAAACCCTAGTGAAAAGTCTTTGCTGGAAAAGTGGTTATTGGCAAGATCAGTTTTTCCCCCTAATTGTTGGAAATGGGTTATGTCATAAGTGCCAAATATAGTTCCACAGTATTTTTTACTAATATGATGGGTCTTTAAGCCACACTTATCTGTCACCCTAAACGGAGAAGCTTAAATTCCACAAGAAATATTGGCAATGATTTGAAAGTATTGGCTTTGACAGAATTCTGGTATCAATAATTCTATTTTAAAATAGGTAAATTTTTCAATGATTTTAAATCAAATATTTAAAAAAAATACACTTTTGCAATATATAATATTATAAATAAGTTTGGTATCATATTTATAGGAACAAACATTTTTTCTACTTATTTGCATAGGTAGAAAAAAGAAAAGTTTTCTCATAGAAAGTTTAGAGACTGTTAAAGAGCAAATTTTAGTTTTGAGATATACATAATTTTCTCTGGCGTACAGAAGTTACTCCTTGTTCTATCTTAACTCCTAAAAGAGAAGGAAATTGCTTTTCTCAGTCTTTCTAGGACATATAACGTGATAATACCTCTTTGAGATAATAGCATGCATTAATCACTTGTCCTTTCATCAGTTACAGTTATGTCTTTTAAAGATGTTTATGACAGAGGCATAGAACAAACCATTTGTGTTAATTGGCATGGAATACCTACATTTGTTCATGCATTTTAGAAGGTTTTGGGAATTGTAAGCTTCTGTTAGGCCCTCAACGTAATACATGTACATTTATTACTCAATGTAATATATATAATATATGTATATAGTAACATATGTACTACATCTAAGCAACACATATGAATATTGTTATAGGTAAAGATAGAGGAAAAATAGGAATGATCTTGGAAAATATGAAGTAAGCAATAGTATGAGTGATGTAGATTTATATCTGAAATTTAAGGAACATTACCTTATAAGATCATAAATATTTGAGGACAGCTTTTTTCAGGAATGAAATCAAGTTATATCCAAGAGGTACACACAAAGAGTTATATTCCATGTTTGTAAAATGATGGGATAATTTTAATTTTTTTTCTTTAGTAGCAGTAGCTTCAATTATCTCTGTGTGCTAAATGTTCTTCTTAGTTCTTTACATACGTTACCATAGTTTTTCTTCAAAGGAAGCCTATAACACAAGGAAACTGAGACTCAGAGGTAGTGTGTCTGAGGTCACACAGAAAGTAAGTAGAGGAGCCAATATATGAACCTAAGACATTCTGACTTTGTATCTGTGCAACACTTGTATTTCTTTTTTTAATATTTTTTTATTATACTTTAAGTTCTGGCATATATGTGCAGAACGTGCAGGTTTGTTACATAGGTATACATGTACCATGGTGGTTTGCTGAAGCCATCAACCTGTCATCTACATTAGGTATTTCTGCTAATGCTATCCCTCCCCTAGCCCCCAACCCCCAACAGGCCCCAGTGTGTGATATTCCCCTCCCTGTGTCCATGTGTTCTCATAGTTCAACTCCCACTTATGAGTGAGAACATGTGGTATTTGGTTTTCTGTTCCTGTGTTAGTTTGCTATGAATTTTGGTTTCCAGCTTCATCCATGTGAAGGACGTGAACTCATCCTTTTTTATGACTGTATAGTATTCTGTAGTGTATATGTGCCACATTTTCTTTATCCAGTCTGTAATTGTTGGGCATTTGGTATTGTTCCAAGTCTTTGCTATTGTGAATACTGCTGCAGTAAACATACTTGTGCATGTGTCTTTATAGTAGAATGATTTATAATCCTTTGGGTATATACCTAGTAATGGGTCAAATGGTATTTCTGGTTCTAGATCCTTGAGGAATTGCCACACTGTCTTCCACAGTGGTTGAACTAATTTACACTCCACCAACAGTGTAAAAGTGTTGCTATTTCTCCATATCCTTTCCAGCATCTGTTGTTTCCTGACTTTTTAAGGATTGTCATTCTAACTGGCGTGAGATGATATCTCATTGTGGTATTTCTTTAGGCAGAAATAAACCAAAGGTTTGGGAAAAAAGCCTCAATATATATGTTTCAAATTTAGGAAAAAAAAAAAAAAAAAAAAAAAAAAAAAAAAAACAACCTTTACATAGAGAAATAAAATATTTAGAATTAAATATATTAGAGAATATAAGGTTTTAGTAACTGTTAGTGAGTTTACTGAATTCATGGTATAGAATTTTGTTAAAAAAATTATCATTGGATTTGCACACCTGTGCTCAGAGTTGCCTTCAAGAAGAAAGTGCTACAGAAGGCATTTTTAATTCTAAATCTATTAATTATAATGTCGTTTGATATCATTTGAATCCATGCTTACAGACAGTAGTTATATAATATGAAATTTACACAGTACTTAATTCTATTCTTAATAACAATAGATATCATGCATTTATTGTACAGCCTTGTATTTAGCCTTTTATTCATATTGTCAAATTTACTAAAATCTGCTATTCCATACAAGAAATTATTAAGACCAGGTTTAATAGATTTGCATTATGATGTTGGTTTGTCTTGTCATGTATAATACATTTTCAGAGACAAAGCAGATGAATCATCATGGCTCAGTGATTTACACTGTCTAGTTTTGTAAGTATAGAGTTCACTTTCAACCTCTTCACTACACCACTCACTGCAATGTGAAATATAATTGATTTTTAGGCTAAGAAATAGTCAATGTCCTTTCGTTGTTGTTATGGATTTGTTTCGGTCTGTTCCAAATGATATTTAAAATGGTAATTCAATAGAACATTAAATATTGTATTAGGAATTAGATTTCAGAATGCAGATGAATTTAACATGCTATTGTCAATTCTTGATTATCTTACCTAATGGAAGCATTATGTCTGTTGATGATAGAGATTTTGCTACTGTAAGTTAGTTGTCATTTTGTTCTGTGTTGTAAGAATCTGAGTAAATACCCAATCCAAGAAGCTAATAAATGAGCAAGGAAATAAACTAAAAATTTAAGAGAAGTAAAGAGAAAATATAAATAAATTAGAATGCAGAGAAACAATAGGAAGTAATGCATAATCTAAGATCTTGTTCTCTGGAAGATCAGCAGCTCTGGGTAAGGATAATACAGGGCAAATTATAAAATCTCAAATATACAATTTTAAGAATGAGAAAAGAGTTATAACTGGATATATGCTTAAAATAATAAAACACTAATAATATATATGAAAATCCTACTAATATATACTTCTTCCTGGAAGTATTAATGGTCAATTTGGCCCAAGAAGAGATAGGCAATCTCAAAAACCTTGGAAAACTTTGGAAACAATATTAAGGAATTATCTCAACAAGGAACTGAGTCAAGGCATCTCACAAGTGAGTTCTGTCAAATCTTTGATGAAGTGATACTTCATGCAATAGTTAGACTTCTTACGTATTTTTTATTAAGCTAGATAAAACTGATTACAAAGTAGCTGACTACATTTAACACACCTATACACACAAGGACAACAACAACAACAAAACAGAACAAAAAGCAAATAAACAAGAACCATACAACCCACAAAAGGCCAGTTAGACAACAAATATAAATGTATATACATGTCTTAAAATTAATCTAGTGGATGTAGCCCATATTAAAGATTTAAACACCATTATCAGATAGTCTAAGATTTATGGTGGGATATTTAATATTGCAATTAAATTACTAAACTCTTTCAATTTAAAAAGTCAGAGGATTAAAAAATATCATTTCTAGAAATGCCAAGAAGGCATTTGATCACCAGCTACCTTGGAAAACAAATTTATAAATAAACTAGGAATAAATAAATAATTGTGTATCATAATAAATATCTGTCAAAAGTTAGTAGTAATTACTACATTTAGTGTTGAAGCATAGTGACCATTTCCATTAATATTCAGCTTCTTGGGGTGGTGACATTTTCTTATTCATTATTATATCCTGCATACCTAGAACATTTCCAATTGCACTGATCTTTTAAATAAGTTATGAAATCCGTATCAGAGCAGAATATATCCCATTTTTCAATAAATGATAAGACTAGTAATGAGTATTAGGAAAACCACATTCTTTGAATTATGTAAGTATATTTTGATCATTATCACTAAACACTTCTGGCTTATAAAGAGCTTTCTTGAATTAGACATTTGTTTCATTTTCTTGCAGTTTCAGAAACAAACACATTTATATTAGGGGTGACTCCTGTATTAGTTTCCTAGGACTGCTGTAACAAAAATACCACAAGGTACATAGCTTAAAATAGAAATTTATCATTTCACAGATCCGAAGACTAGAAATTCGAAGTCAAGGTGTTGGCAGGGCCATGTTCCCTCTGAAACCTGTGAAAGAATCCTTCTTTGCCTTTTTCTTGTGGTTTCTTGGTGATCTTTAGCGTTTCTTGTCTTGCAGCTGCGTAATTCCAGTCTCTGACTTCGTTGTCACATGATGTTGTGTATTTCCATCTTCACATGGCCATCTTCTTAAAAGGACATCAGTCATACTGGATTGGGGCCTACCCATAATATTGAATTACATCTGTAATGATCCTGTTCCCAAATAAGGTCACATTCTGAAACAGTAGAGGTTAGGACTTCAACATACCTTTTGGGGGGGGTGAGGGGGACATGATTCAACGCATCACATCTCCTTACCTCCCTATTAGTAGCTTTAGTGTAAAAGAGAGACGGCCCAGCCAGGAATTTTTAATGGAGAGAGTGAAAGAGTGGGACAAATAAGACTGTTTAAAAAGCTAACATTTTGAACAAATGTCACTGGTGCATGTGTATATATGTGTGTATGTATGTATATATGTGTGTGTGTGTATTATATATAATCATTATGTGTATGTATGTATATATAATATATAAGATATATATATAATGATACCAAGAAATCTCTTAGGGAGAGGTAGTTTAGGTTGAGACAGCAATAAAAGAAATACGTGGTGAAGAATTGGCACCATAGATTCAGTCCTTTTTTTTTTTTTTTTTTTTTTTTTGAGATGGAGTCTTACACTGTCGCCCAGGCTGGAGTGCAGTGGCATGATCTCAGCTCACTGCAACCTCCACCTTCCAGGTTCAAGCAATTTTCCTGCCTCAGCTTCCTGAGTAGCTGGGATACAGGCACCCACCACCATACCCGGCTGATTTTTATATTTTTAATAGAGACGGGATTTTGCCATGTTGGCCAGGCTGGTCTCGAACTCCTGACCTGAGGTTATCCACCCACCTCAGCCTCCCAAAGTACTGGGATTACAGGCATGAGCCACTGTGCCTGGCCTTTTAAGATTCAATCCTAATAAGAGTATGAGAGATGTTTTTGAACATTCAGGGCCAGGTTTTGAGAATATTTGAGAGGTTAGAAAGGTCAGAGATTACAGGATACAATTGGTGAGACTACTTGGCATAGAGTTTAAAAACGGAGTTTGGCCTATGAGAAATGAGGACTGGTGGAAATGTAAGGAAAAGTAATACTTCAGGACAGGATTGCCTGCCAAGTTCGATAGTGGGGAGTATGTGTTGGGGATAGAGGGAGGTAAGCCGATTGGTCTCCCAAAATAGATAATTTCAGAAAGATTTTCAAGCAGGACTGCCCAGAAGTATTGGTCATGTCTGACATAGAGCGAATGAGACTGAGAAATTTTTGTTATAATTCTGTTGGCTTGAGGTTACCAGTGTTCTTGGTGTACATCTCAGCTGGCTCTTTACTAATTCCTGGAATGAAGTGGGGCAGCTTGCAGGTACCTGTGTTTTCATGTGGCAAGAGCAAGGCCTGACGCCTAGTACATAATGTTCATTTTGTTTTAATTGATAAGTATCAATTAATACACAAATATGCTCTTGTGAAGCATTCAAATAATACTGAAGAATATGGAGTAAAACTTAGAAGTCCCGATTATTGATTCCTCATATCCTTTTCCTCCTCCAGTATAGATCATACCACGTTTTTGATAAGCATTTATACATGTGGTTATGCATACACGTTCAAGTTTTTTTCCCCTGCATATATGAATCATTATTAATTTTTGACTGTTTTACATGTGTGCAGATATGTCAGAATTTGTATAATCGTCTTCATTTTAAGTTGTTCATATTGGAGGTGTTAAGATCAACAACATTAATGAATGCTCAGTGGGATGATTTCAAAACTATATTGCTTCATTTTCCATTTTTCTCATTACAAGTGGAGTTGAGTAATTTTTCTTATGTTAATTGGCTCTTTGTAATTTTCTTGGGAATTTACTGTTCATATTTCTTGCCTAATTTTCTATTGTGTAAGCTTTTTTTTTTTTTTTAATGAGTCGTAGGGTTGAAAACTTGTGTGTAAGCACACAAACCTATTTTGCATATATCTTCAACTAATTTTTAACATGTCATTTTTACTTATAGCATTTAGTGTGTGCAACTTTAATTTCTATATAGAAAAAAATCCCCAAGTTCTCTTATTTAAACCCTCTGTATTTTGTGTCTCTCTGAAAATGACCATTTGCAGCCTAATATGTTTTTAAATTGGACATTTTTTGGGTAGTTTTAAAGTTATGTTTGCTTTTTGTTTAGATCATCAGTCTACTCTGGATTCATTATTTTTTGTATTAAGGTATAATTTTTTCAAATGAAAACTAAAATTCCCATTATACTTCATTGGATACTTACCTATCACCTAGAATAAGTTTACCTAATTTGGATAAGTTTACCTATCAAATTTATTGGATAGCTACCTATCGCTTAGAATAAATCCCTGTATAAACACTGTTCATTGCTATGGACTCTGTTCTGTTGGTAACCCCTGTCAAAATCAAGTTGTTTCATCTACTATAATTTAATAGGAAAGTTATATTTTAAAAGGCAAACCTCTCATCCTTGTTATTTGTTTCCCACACTTCTTGAGTATTCCTGTGTATTTTATCTTCAATGTGAACTGGACCCATTGACTTCTTTAAGTTAACTGTAAGTCCGGTTAGGGTTTTCATTGGTTTTGTAGTAATTGTATATTAAAGTGAGGAGAGTTGACATTGTTATACTCTTGAATTTTCTCTTCCAGACACATGTATTTCTTTATCTTTCTTGGTTTTTTGTTGTTGTTGTTGTTTGAGACGTAGTTTTGCTCTTGTTACCCAGGCTGGAGTGCAATGGCGTGATCTCAGCTCACAGCAACCTCCGCCCCCCAGGTTCAAGCGATTCTCCTACCTCGGCCTCAGGAGTAGCTGGGATTACAGGCATGCGCCACCACACACGGCTAATTTTGTATTTTTAGTAGAGACGGTGTTTCTCCATGTTGGTCAGGCTGGTCTCGAACTGCGGACCTCAGGTGATCCACCTGCCTCGGCCTCCCAAAGTGCTGGGATTATAGGCGTGAGCCACCGCGCCCGGCCAGATACATGTATTTCTAAATTTCTTTCAAATTTCAAGATTTATTAAAATTTTGTATTTGATTCTCAAAGGTCTCACATATGTGAGGTTATTCTTAGTTTTTTAGAAATTATTTTTAATAATGAGAATTAGATCTTTTTCTCTTTTATTCTATTTTAAATTGGTCATTCCTAGTTATTTAGATTTTTTTTTCTAGATACACCTAATTTCAATTTTTTGCTGTTGTTTCTGTATCGTAAGTCTTACTTTTATTAGAAGGTTCTTTCTTGGAGTTTTCCCAAATATATTATCTTGCTTTTCCTCTGGTCGGGCCTCTGCACATACTATTTGTGCTGCCTGCAACATTCTCTTTCCTTCCCCTTCAGATCTCTTTCCACCCTTTATGACATCTTTCTATCCTACCCGCCCGCCCCCGCCCCGCCACCTTTTTTGCCTAATACCTATATATCCTTTTTTTTTTTTTTTTCTCAGCTTAAGCGACGCTTTCTGGGGAGATTTCTGGATACCTCTCCCACTTTCAGAGGTGACAGATAGATATCCCTCCTAGGTCTCACAAAGCCACTAATACTTGGCTCTTTTTAGTCTGGATTATGTTAACATTTGTGATAGCATGTTCCTCTTTATATAAAGGAACATAGTATCACAAATGTTAACATGACCCAGATTATAAAGAGCCAAGTATTTATGGTATTTGTGATACCATGTCCTATACCATATAAAGAACATGGTATCACAAAATACCATAAAGGAGAATACATAAATGTGATATAAAGGGAACGTGATATCATATATATAAAGGGGAACGTGGTATCACAAATGTTAATATCCAGATTAAAAAGAGCCAAGTATTAGTTGCATTGTGATATTTAGGAGGGAGATCTATCTTTCTTATCTTTTTTTAAAAGATGGGATCTCACTGTGTTGCCAGGCTAGGTTTGAACTGCTGGACTCAAGTGATCTTCCTGCCTCAGCCTCCCAAGTAGCTGGGACTGTAGGCACATGACACCACACCTGGCTCAGTGTCCATGTACCACTTTTCCCCTAGCACATAGCACAATACCAGGCACATGGACTTCAAACTGTGTATATGTTAATAAACTAGCGAATTAATTAATAAGTTAATGAGTTAAATCATGCATATGTAGATTAGTAACCTAATGAACTAATTAATTAGATAATAAACTAATGAGTAATCTAATGAATGGATATAAATCAACGGAGTTCAAGTTTGCTGACCCCTTGTCCTGTTCTTGCCACTTGTCTGACCCACTTCTTTTCTAGCTTTCATTACTGGCCATGTGTTCTTATCTGATTCTGAATGTTGATTGATTCCATAGCTTTTATCTATTATATATGTCTTTGAAACATTCACTATCCACAAGGCATAAGAGCAGTAAAATTCCCTTCCTGAGACCATTGTTATTATATACCTACTGATGTGGGCTAATGATTTTTTGTTGTTGTTTTTGTTTTGTTTTGTTTTGTTTTGTTTGAGATGAAGTCACACTCTGTTACCCAGGCTGGAGTTCAGTGTCACGATCTTGGCTCACTGCAACCTCTGCCTCCCAGGTTCAAGCGATTCTCCTGAGTAGCTGGGATTACAGATGTGCGCCACCATGCCCGACTAATTTTTGTATTTTTAGTAAAGACGGAGTTTCACCATGTTGGCCAGGCTGGCCTCAAACCCCTGACTTCAATTGATCTGCCTGCCTCAGTCTCCCAAAGTGCTGGGATTACAGGCGTGAGCCAACCGCACCCGGCTGGGATAATGATTTTGAAACATAGTCTTACAAATTCTACTGTAAAGGATTGAGTTCTCTTTTCTTTCTACCTCCCAAACCCTGGAGATACTTTCTTTATAGAATACACATTGAAAACAAATATTTTAATTCAGAATTGATAAGAGAACATAATTAATATGTTACTTAAATGTATAACCGGCCAAGGGCCGTTTCCGCAAAATACATTTCAATAGCTCCATTTGTTAATCAGAAAAAAAAAAAAAAATAGTAAATAGTGAAGTATATACTTGTATTCTGATTTATTGTTAATAGGATAAGGTGTTTCATGGTTCTTAAAATACCAGTCTCTCCTTTAAAGGGCTACTTGAGGTATAAGTGGCTATATAACTGACTTTTGTTCATAGAAACATATTGTTTAAATTTGTCTTTTAGTTTTTCAATTCTAATTTGTAGAGTTACTTTAATATTTTTCTATAGGAAAAACAAGAATATAAATAGCCTTTTGAAAAAAATTTTGAAAGTAAAAAACAGTAATTATTTGAAACTAGGGCAGATTGACGATGTTTAATGATTCCATCAACCAGCTATACATTTGGGAATGTAAATTCTTGAATATATTTTAACATTAAATTATCCATTCTTGAGTTTTGGCCAAGACATACTATATTCAAGAAATTTAGCTAAGTCGTTCTTGTCAAGATGCCAGACATGGATTAAGACAAGAATTACTACCTGATGACCTGGATGTCTGCAGGATGGTAAAGGAGAAGTAAGAAAGGGTTTTATGGAGAAGCTAGAGTTAAAATACATCTGGCTTAATTTTTATTTTTATTTTTTTTAAAGCCATAAGATGAAGCATTTTCTATTGCAGGTTTTATGGTGTTAAGAATCATGTGTGATTATTAGTTAAAAGTATACATTGTATACAACGTAAAATTTTATCTTGTAGCATTCAGTGGTTTTCAGTAAGTTGCTGCAAGAGGTCTTAGGAAAGAAGCTGATCTGTTCAGATGCCTAGTGCTTAGTTGCCTGGGGTGATTAGTCCTGGAGAGAGCTACTTATATTTAAAAAGCATGCTGAAGGCTAAGAAAGTCCCTCTGTGTCAGTGTTTTTAAGAGATTTTGTTCATTATATTGTCATAGGTACTAGAATGACTCAAAATCTGAGCAAGTCTGTATGGGAATCACAAGTTTGTTTGACAAACTTGTCTCTCAGTGTGTTGAAAACATTTAATTTATGACAGCATCAGTCCAAGTAGTATTGGATGAATAAATTTATAATGACATTAGTCTAAGACAGCCTGATGCTATGAAACCTCTTGGCTGCAGCTCCTCCTTTCCTGGAAAGTGCTGAGACAATTGCTATTGGCATTTGACTCTAAATTTACTTTTCCAGAGCTTTCAAAGTTTCATCACCTCCGGCTACCTACACGCTTTTGCATTTTGTACTCAGTTGTTGCACTAATATGGTCAGACAGTTACACTTCATACCTGCTAGTTTTGGAGGTATCTTTTTCATCCACAGTTGATTTTGCACCACTGTTCTCTGATTCATTGTGAGTTGATTTTACAGTTTAGCTCTCAAGGTGGAATTCATCTTCCTGCCACTCAAATATCCGCAATTCTTATAGCACCTGTTTCAAACATCGCTAGTTTTCACATAATTCTGAGAAAGAATGAATTGAATTCTAAAGAAAGAAAGAAATGAATTCTAAAGTTCAGGCAACACTGATTATGTCTTTTGAGTATATTTATAAATATGAATTTACATTTTGGAAATAAGGATCCATTAATTTAGTCAACAAATACTGAGTACCTTCAGAATGATAGACATCGTATTAGAAGCTGGGAGTAAGCTGACAAAGTGTAGTTTCTACTCTCAAGTAACTTGAAGTCTGGTTGTAAAAACAGAATGTTAAGTAATAAAGTGACATCTTTTCTGAGTGATATGCTTATATTATTGTGACAAGGTATACAAAGAAACGTAAATCAGCCTAAAGGAAAGAGAAATGAAAAAGAAAAGAATAGAGGAGTCATACTAGAAAGGTAAGTAAAGTGTTTTGGGGGAATTATTTTTCAGTTTTGGCTAAGTTTGAGATGACTATTGGACATCCACCAGGCAACTGGAATGTATTTCCATAGTTCATGAGAGCATTTTGAGCTAAAGGGTGTAGATTTTGGTTTCATAATTATGTAAATTAAAACTGAAAATAAATAATATGTGTGTGAATAATATGTGTAAGAGTAAATGGAAGAACCTTGGATGGAATCCTAGGGAATACCAACATTTAAGGAGATCTATAGAAAAAGTGGAACCCTGGCTGGGCATGGTGGCTCACGCCTGTAATCCCAGCACTTTGGGAGGCTGAGGCGGGAAGATCATGAGGTCAGGAGATCGAGAGCATCCTGGCTAACACAGTGAAACCCCATCTCTACTAAAAATACAAAAAATTAGCTGAACGTAGTGGCGTGCGCCTGTAGTCCCAGCTACGCGGGAGGCTGAGACAGGAGAATGGCGTGAACCTGGGAGGTGGAGCTTGCAGTGAGCCGAGATCGCACCACTGCACTCCAGCCTGGGTGACAATCTGAAAAAATAAAATAAAATAAAAAATAAAAGAGGAAAAAGAAAAATTAGAACCCTAAAGTTGGCTTAAGCAGTAGGATAAAAGACTAAGGTGTGTGATGTCATTGAAGTTGTTGGTTAGGACAGTAAGATGGGAGAAAATGACCAAAACCATGTGCTATAGAGAAGTTAAATATTTCTATGGACTTTTTTTGTGGCCCCATGGGTAAAAGATAGTGGCATCAGTCCTAGGTGTTGAAACTTAAAAATGTTATTCACTTCTCCTCCATGTGATATTCAGAGAACAGCATGTTGTTATCACAAAATACAGGATATCATTCAGAGAATGAATTTATCTTATGAAATATATGGACACAAAGACCAAGGAAGTGAGATTCACACTAGGAGGTCCTTGATGGCCGGAGAGGTAAATTAATATGTATTTGTTTCTATCACATAGTGAGGTCTTCAGTACTTCCTTGGTTCTTAAATGCGTTCAAAACGAATTGAATCAAACAACTGATTACACACTCATTCCTCTTATAGCAATGGAAATTAGTGTCTAGTATTGCCTGCTGAACTATTAAGCCTTGCCCTCCCCACTCTACCCCAAAGCAAAATTGGGGGAAGCCAGAATCCTTTTAGAAATTGGAGCCTGGCAAAAGAAAGATTGACTCATTCCTATGCTCATTTGTATTATAGATTTTCTCTTACAAACGTAGCTGCAAAATGATATTTTGTAGAAATATTCATTCAAGAGTGTAGAGTGAGTTAAACTATTTTCCATGTTGGGAAAATGGTGAAAGGTATTTTTCTGCAATCTCATTAAAAGGCCTTTAATTTTATAGTCATTTTCATCCAGGACACTGTAGGTAAATTTGAGGACATATATTAGAAAACCATAAAAGAGGTTTATAAAGAAGTTCATAATCACATCCTGTTTTAATGCCTTTTGTTTGGTTTAACTTTAAAACTGATTGAAAGTTGCTTAAATGGCCAGAAGCTTTCTGTTGTTCCTAAAATTATGCTCACATGGAAAGTGCAGGCTGATGTGCAGCAGCATTTCAAGTAAATTAATTTCAATTTTCTCAGAAGGAGGTTTTGCATTATGAAAAAAGTCTCTTATTTCTCTGCTTCTGAAGAAAAACGAACAGATGTAAATTTATTTGTGTAGTTCAGCTCAGTCCTCTGCAGATTTCCAATTACTGTGAGTTAAGAATTATCTGCTAGACACACCAGGAAATACAGTAATATTGTCTTACACTTAATTTACTTTCTTTCTTGTATAAAACCTAACTGTGGTTTCCCCTATATGATAGAAAAATTGCTTTAAAGTATAATTGAAGTTTGAAGACATCTGGATATTTAGATGATAATGAATTTAAAAATGAATGTTGTGTCATCTGCTGCTTATTTTTTCTTATATATTATTTGTACTAAATAATATATTATTTCTATAGCTAAATTATATTACTCATTTCTTTCAATTCTTTGCTTCAGTGTTACTCTCTGAATGAGGCCTCCTAGCCAATTCTATTTAAATTAGCAAACCCTCTACCACTCTCATACTTCTTTTCCTCTTTACTTTATTCTTTAAAACATTGCATGTATTACCTTCTAGTAAACTGTGTAATTTACTAACTAAAATGGCAAATAATGATATTAAAATACATGTAAACTTAGTTTACTTTGTATATTGCTAAAATGTAAGCTTCACGAAAGCATTGTTTTTGTATATATTCTTAGTGTCTACAATAGTGCTTAGCATATGTGTTCAATAAATATTAGTTGCTTGCACATTGATTTAGGTACATACGTTTTCCTTAAATTCCTCATGTGTGAAGGGTGTACCATAGATTACTTTAGAATCTTTCCTTCTTTCTTCCTCCCTTCTTCTCTCCCATTTACCTCCGCAGAATTAAAGAATACCTAAGGATACCCTTTTTGCTTCACATCTTCATTGCTTTTAATCGTTGTGCCTCTCATTTCATTTTGCCCCTAGTGAGCCTTATTGTTAGAGATGATAAGCTGAGGGTGTTTCATGGCACGGGGTTTGGGTAAACGTGATCCCATCTTGCTATTCTGATAATAAGGAGGACCGTGTGAGGAAATGTCCACCAGCCATCTAGTGATAGAGAGCCCAGATGCCACCTTGTTCTAGAAACCATATCCATCATCAGACTCAGAGAGGAATAGGCATGCACTTTCTTTAACAACAGAAATTCCTGGTTAGAGGAACAATCCAAGCTGTCTTAAGTCTACAGGGTGACTGGGTTTTAACTCCCATTTTTATTCTAAGGACAGCCTTTAAAAGATGGTATTGTGTTTGAGTGTGTCCCCTGTACATTTCCCTGTTTACTTTCGAAAAATCTCTAAATCTTCAAAGACAAACTTTAGTGGTAGGTGCAAACCTGGGCTGCAAAGTCTGTACTCAGTCCCCTGAAACTGTGTGTTGGAGCAAAGAGTGCAATTTTTAATCAAAAGCAACAATTGATGGCTTGGAAAAACAAGCAAGTTGGCCATTTCTTACACCCTGTTTTTTTGTTGTTGTTGTTTTGTTTTGTTTTAAAGAAAAGTCAGGGAAATAAGACCAGTAGCCTTACTAAATGTAAAAGTGGAGTGAATAGAAAAAAGAATAGAATCAAGTGCTGCTGAGTGTGTTTGCCAGTTTTCTCTTGATTTGGCACCTTGATACCCAAACCTCCACCATTCTGTCCACATCTCTCAGCTCTTTTCCTCCATTCTTCAGCCTTATCTACCAATTTGGCTCCTGCTTCCATGACTGAAGCCACTAAATGATGCCTGTGGCAATGAATTGATCCTCATTCTCTGTGACCCCTGAGTTCAGTGAAGGGGGCCATTCCTTTTCTCCACCAAAATTAAATCAACAAATGCAACTTTAGAAAGATTGTTACAGGCCAGGCTCAGTGGCTCACATCTGTAATCCAGCACTTTGGGAGGCCAAGGCAGGAGGGTCACTTGAGTCCAGAAGTTCAAGACCAGCCTAGGCAATATCATGAGACCTTGTTTCTATTTTAAAAACAAAAATAGCCAGGCCTGGTGGCAGATGCCTGTAGTTCCAGCTACTTGGGAGGCTGAGGTGGGAGAATTCTTTAAGCCCAGGAGACTCAGGCTGCAGTGAGCCATGCTTGTACCACTGCACTCCAGCCTGGACAACAGAGGGAAATCCTATCTCAATTTAAGAACAAACAAACAAACAAAAATACATTGTTATGAATAGTGTTTTTCTTCTAATTCTGAACTATTCAGGATAAACCCACAAATGGATTGTTGCTAAGCTGAAAAAATCTGTTCCAAGCAAAAAATATATAAATATAGCTTCAGACTTTTCATTTTTGGAACTCATCTTCCTTATTTTTAAGTTAGAAACTGCTTGTATGACCTAACACCTATTCCTGCTGGCCCATAAGATACATGATACCTTTTCCCCTTTCATAATTTATTGCTTTAACAGCAGACTTTCGTTAGTGCACTGCTGTTAAGGGACAAAGAAAACACCCACTTTGTTGAACATTTATGTTTAAAGTGAGTACATTGCACTAAATCACTGTGTGCCCATGGGGACATCCCTAACCCAAATTATAACCATATCTGTGATGGAATCTTGCCGTGAAGCTTTTTTTTCTTTATGTAATTTTTTTGAGTGTGTTGATTTCTGTAGAATTCTCAAAAGCTTTTTTTTTTTTTTTTTTTTTTTAATCCTTTTTTCTTCCCTCTGCCTGAACAAACTTGTTTAAGTTAGATTTTCTTGCTGTGGACTTCCATGGTATATCATACTATACCAAAGCATTCTTAACTCATCCTTGGTGCTGCTTTTTAAATAATTTATCTTTTCTACTCATCATTAAACCTCCATTATGGTAGTTTCAACATATGTTTTGAATGAATAAACAAGTCAATCTAATTACATTGAGTTTTACTGAGCAAGCAAGGTTTTGGCCTATGCTTGTATTCCAGCGTAGGAGTTCCTCTGCAGTGATGACACACTGTCCAACTGATAGGTGTTTATTCTCTAAGAAATTACATAAAGATTAGACGTCCATGTTGGATAGCACCTGTAACTAGCAAAGAATACATAGTAAATCACTATATAGGTTTCAAGTTAAATCATTTGTGGTTAGTCCTTTAACTTGTGTTAGATGCTTTTCATTTCTTAATTTTGTTTTAAATCAAAATTCTCCCAGAGGATGAAGGAAATACTTGAAAGAGATTTGACTGTGATTCCAGAAGATATATATGGCCTTACCAGAGTCATATTTGTTTTCATGGGAAAGGTAGTGGGGAAAGGGGAAAAGTTGGTTTTGTTTTGTTTTGTTTTGTTTTTAATTAAATTATCTGGCAACCTTGTACTTGGGAGGCAGCTCCGTGAAATACTTCAGAGCATGTCTTTGGCTTTAAACAGACTTGGCTCCAAATCATTCATTTATTGGTCCTGTGTCTGACCTTAGGCAAATTGTTTAATCTTTATTCCTCATCTGTAACTTTGGGTTGAGTTGGTGTTAATATAGAAAGATTAAATAATATAATGTCTAGAAATTTGATCTATGAGAATAAAATCTGAAGAGTTTGTTAGCTGGTAATTTTATTCTATTTCTTAATGTTCCCTGACTGTGCCGTTTTGGGGCTATGTCTTAACTCACTGGCAACCACGTCCATGAAGAGGAGTGAATCCAAAGCACAAAAGTAACTCAAGGAAACCCCTTTATAAGTGTATTGGTTGCAATACATTTCTTGGTAAAATAGAGGTTGACTGTTATTGGAAGGCTGCAGTTTATCACACGGTGCAAATTCAAGATGTTTGTATGTTGGGAAGTGCATGTATAAATAAGAAAAGAAGAGAAATTTGTTGACTCAGATAATGAAGAAGCAGGTGTATACGAACCAGAGAGAAAGGGCGGGTATTCATACTTAAGCTAAAAACAGGCACCTATTCCCAGTGTTGGTGATTTGAAGTCTGATACCTCTGAATTTGAATTTCATCTTGAGTCTTGCCAACTGCATTATCATGGACCAATTATTTAAATTCTCTCCCTTCATTTTTAGACTCTAAAGTAAACAGAATAATAATTTCTATTGCTAATTGTAAGGGTGGAAAGAAAGAATATGAAAAATTTAAACCCCCAAGTATTAATCTTTATTACTTCCTGTTGAGTACTGTTTTTAAACTAGGAAAATATATTCACACCTATTACTTTGACATGTGGAAGAAAATATAGTCTTAATTTTATATTCGAAAGATAGGTACAAAGTAAATTATGCATATATTAATATACAATGTAGTTCTCCAAATCCTAGATGCAGCAATAACAACTAGCTGCATAGATTTAAGTTACTTAACCATTTTGATCTTTGAACTCTTCATTTTAAAATAAGATTGATACCTTTATGGGTTCATTGTGAGAAATACATAATAGTTATAAAGCATCTTTTTCAACACCTGTCACAAAGGTGGTAATGGACTAATATGAAATATAAAGGCTTATTTAGATGTCATAGTCCCTGTTCAATCTCAGGAGAAGCACCTTTGTAATGAATGCTCCATTTAATCAAGACTTCAAAAAATTTTAAAGAAATGATACCATAGGGAGGATATGTTTCTCTTTCTTTAGACCCTAAGGAAAAACTCATATAAAAATTATTTTGAAAAGCTGCAACTTGTTATTTCTCTACTAATGTTAAAGAATAACGTTTTTGGCAATCTAACTGAAGTACTTAAAAAGTCATTTAGATCGAATGCCTACTGTTTCATATTTGACACGTTAGAATTTAAAAAAAGAACTTCTTTATGAAAGAGGGTGGCATTATTGTACTTTATTTAGTTGTCCACGTCTAAACAAAATTCAATTTGGAACAAATAATTAAGTTTGTGTCAAAAGAAGGATACCAGAGAGGGGGCTTAACTATATTTTCTGAAACCTACTTGGCAGTTTTGTGACACAAGTGACACACTCTGAAACAGGTTTCAGCTTTGAGGACCTGTATGATAGAACCGTGTGCCCTCATTTGCCTAGTTTATGGGTGACATGGTGGTGGTTTTTTTCTCCATCTCCTTTTTTCCGTTTTTCTTAGTTCAATGAAAGTATAGAGCAGGGAAACAACTTGCCCAATACCCTTCCCAGTGGAATTTAACTTTTTTTTTTTTTTTTTTTTGAAACGGAGTCTGGCTCTGTCGCCAGACTAGACTGCAGTGCAGTGGCACAATCTCGGCTCACTGCAACCTCTGCCTTCCGAGTTCAAGCAGTTCTCCTGCCTCAGCCTCCCGAGTAGCTGGGACTACAGGCACACACTGCCATACCTGGCTTTTTTTTTTTTTTTTTTTTTTTTTTTTTTGGTATTTTAGTAAAGACAGAGTTTCACCATGTTGCCCAGGCTAGTCTCGAATTCCTGGGCTCAGGCAATTCTCCCGCCTCCGCCTCCCAAAGTACTAGGATTATAGGCGTGAGCCACCACTCCCGGCTGGAATTTAACCTTTTAAAGAAGAATACATCTTTTAATTTTGCTCACAGTACATGTGGTATGCAAAAATCACATAGAATATCGTAGCAGTATTTTAAAATATGTATTCAATTATGCCTTTTGCACCAAGCGTGTTAAGCATTTTTCTAATAACTCTAATTAAGCGTGTTAAGCATTTTTCTAATGCTTTTTTCTAATAACAGTGATACCTGTGGCCACTCTGATGTCTAGGAGCTTAATTTAAGAGTTCCAATTTCATACACTTATTACATTCTCTTTATTATTATTATTATCATACTTTAAGTTCTAGGGTACATGTGCACAACGTGCAGGTTTGTTACATATGTATACATGTGCCATGTTGGTGTGCTGCACCCATTAACTCGTCATGTACATTAGGTCTATCTCCTAATGCTATCCCTCCCCCCTCACCCCTCCCCACAATAGGACCCGTCACTTTCAGGCACACCAATCAGATGTAGCTTTGGTCTTTTCAAATAATCCTATACTTCTTGGAGGCTTTGTTCATTTCTTTTTACTCTTTTTTCTCCACACTTCCCTTCTCGCTTCATTTCATTCATTTGATCTTCAGTCACTGATACTCTTTCTTCCAGTTGATCGAGTCGGTTGCTGAAGCTTGTGTATTTGTCACATAGTTTTTGTGTTATGGTTTTCATCTCTATCAGTTCTTTTAAGGTCTTCTCTGCATTGATTATTCTAGTTATCCATTCATCCATTTTTTTTTCAAGGTTTTTACTTTCTTTGCACTGGTTACGTAGTTCCTCCTTTAGCTCTGAGAAGTTTGATCGACTGAAGCCTTCTTCTCTCAACTCATCAAAGTCATTCTCCATCCAGCTTTGATCTATTGCTGACGATGAGCTGAGTTCCTTTGGAGGGGGAGATGCGCTCTGATTTTTTGAATTTCCAGCTTTTCTGCACTGCTTTTTCCCCCTCTTTGTGGTTTTATCTGCCTTTGGTCTTTGGTGATGGTGATGTACTGATGGGGTTTTGGTGTGGGTGTCCTTTCTGTTTGCTAGTTTTCCTTCTAACAGTCAGGACCCTCAGCTGTAGGTCTGTTGGAGTTTGCTTGAGGTCCACTCCAGACCCTGTTTGCCTGGGTATCAGCAGCGGAGGCTGCAGAAGATAGAATATTGCTGAACAGCAAGTGTTGCTGTCTGATTCTTGCTCTGGAAGCTTTGTCTCAGGGGTGTACCCTGCTGTGTGAGGTGTGAGATGTCGGTCTGCACCTAATGGGTGATGTCTCCCAATTAGGCTACTCAGGGGTCAGGGACCCACTTGAGAAGGCAGTTTGTCCATTCTCAGATCTCAACCTCTGTGCTGAGAGATCCACTGCTCTCTTCAAAGCTATCACACAGGGGCATTTACCTCTGCCGAGGTTTCTGCTGCTTTTTGTTTAGCTATGCCCTGTCCCCTGCAGAGGAGTCTACAGAGGCAGGCTGGCCTCCTTGAGCTGCGGTAATTATTTAATTTTAATTAACTATTTTAATTCTAAGTTTTATTCTTGGCAGTTGACTAATCTGGTTATCACTCAAAACCAGAAAGTTCATATTTTGTATTTATTCAGATGTACTTAAAGGAAGTTTTTATTAAAATTTCTCTATGAAAGCTATATTTGATGTTACATATTTTATAACATATATAAATGCACACACACACACACGTATTTATGGGTTTGTTTGTTTGAGATGGAGTCTTGTTCTGTTGCCCGGGCTCAAGTGCAGTGGTGCAATCTCGGCTCATTGCAACATCTGTCTCCTGGGTTCAAGTGATTCTCCTGCCCCAGCCTCCCTAGTAGCTGGAACTACAAGCGCATGCCAGCATGCCTTGCTAATTTTTTTGTGTGGTATTTTTTGTTTGTTTGTTTTTAGTAGAGACGAGGTTTCACCATCTTGGCCAGGCTGGTCTCAAACTCCTGACCTCAGGTGATCTATCCACTTCAGCCTCCCAAAGTGCTGGGATTATAGCCATGAGCCACCACACCTGGTAGCATTATACATTTTTAAAAACATGAATAATGCATATGGCATTTTGTCAGTTGTGAAGAGGTTGGTTGGCAAGTGATAAGAAACCAAAAATAACAGTGGCTTAAACTAGTTACACATTTTTTAAATCTGGCTTATAAAAGGGAAGTCCAGAGATATGCAGTCCCTGCTGGTTGAACATTTTTATCAAGGGTTCAGTTTCCAGGGCTTGTTTTAGTTTTAGTTTGACCTCTACCTCCCTCAACACAGGACTTCTACCTTACAGCTAGCAGCAAAGAGGTGGGGTAAGGGAGGAAATACTCTCACTCCTTTCAGGTTATTCCCTAAAGCAGTGCAGGATTCTTGTGCTGCTCGTCACATGACCAAACCTGGCTGCATGTTTGATCATGGTTCTTTTTATATTTTCAGTTCCAACACAGTGGCTAGTGTTTATTAGGTACTTAATTCCTAAGCTCTTATGTCTCTCTAAATTTTGGAATTACTGTAATTAATTCAAGTAGTAGTGACTTATTTACAGTAAGTGAATTTAAAAAGGATTTTGAATTTAATTCCATTTATTGCCAGTGTAGTCACTTGAGAATTTTGCCTTATATCTATTTTATCAAACAGGATTTGGGAGCATTTGTGTTTTATGAGTGTACCGTGCTATTAAATTATCAATTCTGTTGAATGATGGAGATTAAAGATTTATTTTTCCAAGTGTCGTATTATAAACGTTGCCTAAAACTAAGCATAATTCTTGAAAAAAGTGAGTAAATGCATCTGTAATCATATTTAACCGTTAAATTATGTAAAATCTCATTACTAAAGCCATTAGCTAAATAAGCAAATTTGATTAGGAAATTTGGATTAATGCAAAGTTCAAATATGACTGCGACCAATGTTGGTTCATTTCAGTTTGCAAATTTCAAATGCATGAATAACCTTAGGAAAAAATGTGAATATCTAAAGTTTATGTCTTATCTCTGAGGGAAAAAAATAGATAAATAAACCTTAGTTTCAAAATCCTTACATGTGTTAAAGGACGATCAAATGAAAATTCAGAAACATCTTTTAGTTTAAAATGAACATATTTTTTAAATAACTGGACATTAAAAATATTTTGTGAATCATTGCCTATATACGTTATCTGACTTATTTTGATTAAGTATTTTTTTTTTTTTTTTTTTTTTTTTTTTTTTTTGTCCAGGGAATAGCAAAACTATTACTGAAACTCATTCTTGTTAATATAGTCCTAATTTTCAGTCGTCTTAGTTTTTTAGTTTCCCAAATGCTTCCTACATCAATTATGTCATTTTATTTTCACGAAGCCTGTTATTATTGCTATTGTTAGGTCAACAATGCCATCCTCTGTAACTCTTGAGTTTTCATACACATGGCTTGATCTGTCTGGAATGCTCTTGTCTGCGTTCCTGACTTGGTCCTTTTTTTTTCTCGTCTTCTCTAGGAATTTCACCTCAGCTGTTCTCTTGGGTAGGTGTTCCTTTCATGGGTTCCCAAAACACCTTACATTTTATCATGACCCTCTTTACACAGTATTGTGATTGTTTGCTTGTCTGTCTTCACCATGAGACAATTCACTGAAAAATTATGTATTCATTATTTGGTAAGCTTGTTGTCACTGCTTAATGTATTGTAAGAGTGCTGCACATTGCACTTTAATGAAATCAAAGCAAGAAAGAAACTGTTTATCCTTCAGTATTTCCCTGGTTTTGAAGGTGTATGATTCCATGTTAAGCAGGATCCTGTTTCCCTTGCGTGTTGCAGGGACATCAGCTTTGTTACTGAAATATGTACTCTTGAAAAGCATACTTTCATCTCCTAATGTGCTTTATTCATACCCACACTTGAATCTCTCAGATTTCAACCACTTTTCAAGACCTTTGTTAGAACAAGAGGCAAAAGGCCACTTTACTTAAGGATTTGGATGTTTTGTCAGTTCTATGTAGAAGGCAGTCTTGCTACAAAGAGGCACGGACAATTTGGTCAGATGTATTGTCAGAAGTAGGAAAGGGCATGCTTTTCTTTTTAATTTTTAGAAAATTTCATTTTTCTTTTACCTTTTTTGTGAAAATAGAAATGGTAGGTTGGACTTTTTAATGAAAAATAATTTAATCCTTTTAATTTGCTTTCATCTTCTTGTATAGTTGGTGTGTGTGATTCGAAGAGACACAGGACTTTATTTTCTGAAGAAATGTATTGTAGTTAGTTGTTAAGAAATTCTAATCATGGTTTTTCAACTTTAGTGCTGTTGACGTTTTGGACTGGGTTATTCTTTGCTGTGGAAGACTGTTCTGTGCCTTGTAAGATGTTTAAAAGCATTCCTGGACTCTACCCACTAAATGCCGGTTACATTCCCCAAGTTGTGACAAGCATAAATGTCTCCAGACATTGCCAAATATACCCTGGGGTGGGGGGTGGGGAAAGTCACTCCTGATTGAGAATCACTGTGCTAAATAAATGTTCTTCTTCTTTCTCTGTCAATGTTTAAGATCACCTAGGGACCCATATGTCTATTTACATTTAATGTTTGTGTTCAACTCTGTCCAGTCCACTGTTATTGTGGGTTTGACTGTTCTTCATTAATCAAGTGTCCAGATTATTGTGATTTCATAAAGTAGTATCTTAGACAAAGACAGGGTTGTTAGGGGAGATGGGAGAAAAGATGGGCAAAATGTTCCTAGGGAAAAGAAATACTACACATGCAGTATTACTAGAACATGTGCTCATGATCAGACAAAAAACGAAAAAAGGCTAAAAGGATTTAAAAGAGAACATTTTGTTATTATTATTATTATTATTATTATTATTAAGTAACATGATTTTCTAGAATTTAGGTCCTAGAAATAGCAGTAGTTCATATGTCCAGGTGCATTTTCTTTCTTTGACAAAAACAAATACTGATTCTTTCTCTTTCCCCAATTATTTTTTTCATCACTGGATGCTTAATTTCACTGTCTGTTGTTCTAAAAGATAAATCATTAGAGGAGAAATCTGAGAAGGAAAATATTCTTTTAAAAATGCTGTAATATATCCATCTACACATAGATATACAAAATTGACCCTACTACTTTTAATTTAAGAGACTGGAAGTGTTTTTTTTTTTCAACTTCTCCCCCAAAAGGCACTTTAAATTCACACTAATATAGAGCATGGCCTGATTTTCTTAATTTCCAGGCAACTCTGTATGATATGGACTTAGTGCCATATTAAAATATGTTCTTCCACTATGTCAACCTTATGTGATATCCTTGAGTTCTAAACACAGAAACAAAAGAATGATACCTGCTACCACAAAAACACACTTAAGTATATAGCCCATAGACCCTATAAAACAACCACACAATAGAAACTACAAGGCAAAAAACTAATAACTTCATGATAGGATCAAAACCTCACATATTAATATTAATCATGAATGTAAATTGTCTAAACGCTCCACTTAAGAAGCACAGAGTAGCAAGCAGAATTAAAAAAAAAAAAAGTCTGCTGTCTTCAAGAGACACATCTCACACATAATATAACACCCATAGGCTCATAGTAAAGGGTTGGAGAAAGATGTAGTAAGCAAACAGAAAACAACCAAGAGCAAGAATCACTATTCTTCTATCAGATAAAACAGACTTACTTTGTTTATTTGAGACGGAGTCAATGTCACCCAGGCTAGAGTGCAATGGTGTGGTCTCAGCTCACTGCAACCTCTATCTCCCAGGTTCAAGTGATTCTCCTGCCTCAGCCTCCCTCCCAAGTAGCTAGGATTATAGGCGCCCACCACCATGCCTGGCTAATTTTTGTATTTTTAGTAGAGATGGAGTTTCACCATGTTGGCCAGACTGGTCTTGAACACCTGACCTCAGGTGATCCACCCGCCTTTGCCTCCCAAAATGCTGGGATCACAGGCATGAGTCACTGCACCTGACCAGGTAAAACAGACTTTAAATGAGCATAAGTAAAAAAAAAGTACAAAGAAGGGCATTCCATAATGATAAAGTGTTCAATTCAACAAGAAGACTTAACTGTCCTAAATATGTATGCCTTCCGTATTGGAACACCCACATTCATGAAACAAGTACTTTTATGCCTACAAAAAGACATAGCCACACAATAATAGTGGGGGACTTCAGCACCCCACTGACAATGTTAGACAGATCATTGACGCAGAAAACTAATAAATTCTGGACTTAGATTCGACACTGGACCAACTGAACTGATAGCTATCTATAGGATATCTATAGAATACCAATAAACCACCCAATATACATTCTTCTCATCTGTACATGGAACATCACCCAAGATCGACTACATGCTTGGTCATGTAATCGATGTGTAATCTCACTAGATTAAAAAGAAAACTGAAATCATACCACCCACACTCTTGGACCACTCTTGGAATAAAAATAAAAATCATTTCCAAGGAGTTCTCTCAAAACCACAGTATTACATGGAAATTAAGCAACTTGCTCCTGAATGACTTTTGGGTAAACAACGAAATTAAAACAGAAATCAAAATGTTTTTAAGTAAATGAAAACAGAGACACAACAATCTAAAGTCTCTGGGATACAGCAAAAGCAGTGTTAAGAGGAAAGTTCATAGTCCCAAAGGCCTCCCTCAAAAGTCTAGGAAGATTTTAAATTAACGATCTAATGTCACACCTAAACTAGAAAAACGTGAGCAAGCTAACTGCAAAGGCAGAAGAAGAAAGGAAATAGCAGAAGTCAAAACAGACTTGAATGAATTTGAGACCCCAAAATTGAAACAAAATCAGTGAATCCCAAAGTTGGTTTTTTTAAAGGATAAAGAAGATCTATAGACCACTAGAGAGATTAACAAAGACAAAAAAGAGGGATGATATTTGGTTGGTACAGAATACAAATAAGCACAATCATAAACAACAAAGATGACATTACAACTGATCTCAAAGAAATATAAAAGATCCTCAGAGATTATTATGAATGCTTCTATACACGCAAACCAGAAAATCCAGAGGAAATGGATAAATTCCTGGTGTGTTTCACAAGATTGAACCTGGAAGAAATAAAAACACTGAACAGACTAATGCTGACTTTAGAAATTGAATCAGTAATTTTAAAAAAAAGAAAAGAAAAAGAAAAACACAAAAAACAAAAGCTTACCTACCAAATAGCACTGGACCAGATAGAGTCACAGCTAAATTCTATCAGATGTACAAAGAGCTGGTACTAATTCTGCTAAAACTATCCAAAAAAAAAAAAAAAAATCAAGGAGGAAGGACTCCTCCCTGACTCATTCTATGAAGCCAGCATCACCCTGATACCAAAACCTGGCAAAGACACAAGGAAGAAAACTAGGCTGGGCACAACGGCTCATGCCTGCAATCCTGATACATTAGCAAGGCAAGGTGAGAGGATCGCTTGCCCTCAGTTGTTCAAGACAAGCCTGAACAACACCGCAAGTTCTCGTCTCTACTGAAAAAAAATCAAAAAGTTTACCTAGGTGTGGTAGCACACACCTGTAGCCCCAGCTACTGAGGCAGGAGGATCACTTGAGTATGGAAAATGAAGGCTTCTGTGAGCTATGATCACAACACTGTACTCCATCCTAGGTGATAAAGCAAGAGTCTGTCTCAAAAAAAAAAAAAAAAAAGAAAAGAAAGAAAAACTAAAGCAAACTACTGACCAATATCCCTAATGAACATAGACACAAAAATCCTCAGTAAAATACTAGTAAACTGAAATTGTGCGGCACGTTAAAAAGGTAACTTGCCACGATCAAGTAGGCTTCATTCCTGGGATGCAAGGTTGGTCAACATGTGCAAATCAGAAAATGTGATTCACCACATAAGTAAAATTAAAAACAAAATTTATATGATTATCTCAGTATATGCAGAGAAAACTTTCAATAAAATTTATCAGCCCTTTATAATAAAACCCTCAAGAAATTAGACATTGAGGGAACAAACCTCAACATATTAAGAGCCATCTTTGACACATCCACAGCCAACATCATACTAAATGGACAAAAACTGGAAGCATTCTCTTTGAGAATTGGAATAGGGAAAGATGCTGACTGTCACCACTCCTATTCAACATAGTACTGGAACTCCTAGCCGGACCAATTAGGCAAGAGAAAGAAATAAAAGGCCTCCAAGTAGGAAGAGAAGTCGAACTGACTCTTTACTGATGATACTGGTCTATACTCAGAAAACCCTAAAGACTCTGCCAAAAGGCTCCTGGAACTGATAAATGACTTCAGTAAAGTTTCATGATATAAAAATTCATGTAAAACAGTCAGTAGCATTTCTATACATGAATAATATTCAAGCTGAGAACAAAATAAAGAATGCAGTCCCATTTACAATAGCCATACACACAAAAATAGGAATATTTCTAACCAAAGAGGTGAAAGATCTCTACAAGTAAAACTATAAAACACTGCTGAAGGAAATCACAGATGACACAAACTACGGAAAAACATTCCATGCTCATGATTTGGAAGAATCAATATTATTAAAGTGGCCATACTGCTCAAAGCAATTTACAGACTCAATGTTATTTCTATCAAACTACCAATGTCAGTTTTCACAGAATTAGAAAAACGCTATTTTAATATATGGAACCAAAAAAGTGCCTGAATAGCCCAAGTAATTCTAAGCATAAAGAACAAACACGGGGGCATTGCATTATTCAACCTAAAACTCTACTATAAGGCTACCATAACCAAAACAGCATGGTACTGAAACAAAATCAGACACATGGACCAGTGGAACAGAATCTGGAATCCAGAAAGTCTCACATCTACAGCCATCTGATCTTCGACAAATTTCACCAAAATAAGCAATGAGAAAAGGACTTGCTGTTCAATAAATAATGCTAAGATAGCTGGCTAGCCATATGCATGAAATCAAACTGGATCCCTCCTTTTCACGATATATAAAAATTAACTCAAGATGGATTAAATATTTAAATGTAAGTCCTCAAACTATAAGAATCCTAGAAGGAAACCTGAGAGACACCATTCTGGACATAAGCCTTGGGAAAGAATTTCTAACCAAGTCCTCAGAAGACATTGCAACGAAAACAAAAATTAACAAATAGCACCTAATTAGAGTAAAGAGCTTCAGCATAGCAAAAGAAACTATCAACAGAGTAAACAGACCGCCTACAAAATGGGAGAAGATTTTTGCACACTATTCATCCAACAGAGGTCTAATATCCAGAATCTATGAGGAATGTAAATAATTGAACAAGGAAAATACAACACCATTAAAAACAAAACAAAACAAAACAAAAAAAAAGAAAGATATGAGCAGACACTGCAAAAGAAGACATGAAAGCAGCCAATAAACATAAGAAAAAATGCTCAGCATCACTTATCATCAGAGAAATGCAAATCAAAAACCACAGTGAGGTACCATCTCACACCAGTCAGAATGGCTATTATTTAAAAAGTCAAAGAAACAATAGATGATGGTGAGACAATGAATACTTATAAAAACAGTGTAGAGATTTCTTGAAGAACTTAAAACAGAACTACCATTTGACCCAGCAGTCCTATTACTGGCTATATACCCAAAGGAAAATAAATCATTCTATCAAAAAGACACCTGCACTCACATGTTCATTACAGCACTAGTCAAAATAACAAAGCTGTGGAATCAATCTGGGTTCTGCTAATGATGGACTGGGTAAAGAAAAGGGGATAAATCAACAGGGAATACTACACAGCTATGAAAAGTATATAATTATATATTTTGCCTTAACGTGCGTGCAGCTAGAGGCCATTATCCTAAGGAGATCAATGCAGGAACATAAAACCAAATACTGCATGTTCTCACTTGGAAGTGGCAGCTAAATATTGGATATTCATGGCCATAAAATGGCAATAAAATACACTGGGGATTACTAGAGCAGAGAGGGAGGGGAGCAATGGTTGAAAAATTATCTAATTGGTACTATGCTTGGTACCTGGGTGACAGGATCAGTTGTACCCAAAACCACAGCATCACTCAATATATACATGTAACAGACCTGTGCATGAATCCCTTGAATCTAAATTAAAATTTTAACAAATACGTGGGTGTCAGGTTTTTTTAATTTAAAAAAATGTTTAATGTGTTCCTGTTTTTCATATACATAAAAACCAGAAGATTTGGACATAAACTGCATGTAAACAAACTATGACATTTTTAAACAGTCATGGCAAGTCATAAAAAGCCTTTAGTATGAATGATTTATTAAATTACAGGTCCTCATTTATATCCAGACTATTAGGCTTGAATTTTGGCACCTTGTTACCTGTTGTTTGACCTTAGGTATGCTACGTACTTTTTCTCGCCCAAGGTTTGTTATGTGCAAAATGAAGAAAGTAATAATACCCTACCTCTTAATATTATTATTAAATAATAAATTAATGTATGTAAAATGCTCCATACATTCTAAGTGCTGAATAAGTTTCTCTGCCACTATAATTATTATTATTTTAACTATTGTAACATGAAGGATTTCTGTCTGTCTATCATGTTATCAATAAAATAAAAAAGGGTTTTATCAAGCTGGAAAACAACACCAACAGAACCCTAGTCATAACAGTGCTAGAACTGGCCCAAATTTATCCAGAATTTCCAAAATGGCGCTTGACTCCTTTTCATTGTATCAACACAAATTAACATTATATAAAATTTGGAAAGTTTTACAGCAAAAAGAAATATAACCGAGCACACATGTACCTGGAATTGAACTATTTCATCTCTTTTCTCTTTTTTTTCTAGAAAGAGCATTAGATTTAGTATCGGAAACTGTTCTAATTCTGGCTTTGCCTCTTATTAATCATAGTAACTAGAGGAAGTTGGTTAATTCTCTGAGCCTCTCTTTCTCCCTTTGTAATGTGGAACTGGTAACTCTTTTTACTATGGCATGCTTTCAGCATCTGCCAGTATTATTTGGACTCCAGACTTTTCCTTGTCCATTCCTGGACTGGGCAGTGGTGGTCCTCTGCCCTCTAGTACAGTAATTTTCTACACCCTTTGTTTTCTTATTTGTCTCCCTCAGTAGATTTTGCATCCATAGGCGAGTGAAACTCTGTTTTGTTCACATTTGCAACATCCTTTCTTGGACATAGTTAATGCTCAATTAAATCCTTAGCCCATAAGAAATCAGTCACAATAGTCATCTGTCTTAGACTCACTCCATTGCTAACTTTATTCAGATTATATAAAGGATGATGATATTCTAATTCAAAGACTGACAGTATACATATTCCTGGAGATGACTTGCTGAATTCCTCTGAGTGACTAGGATCCGCCCCCTCCCCACAAGAATAAGGCAGGCAGAACACGTTTGTCCCAGTGCGGTTATTACACTATTTATCTTTTTTTTTTTGTCTTTGTATATTTTATGAATTGGAAAATGACAGGAAGATAGTCTGTCAACATTGGGAATCCCATGAGGCTAAGTACATCAGTTTTCAAGGTTTATGAGCTTTAGGTACATTGTCAGAGATATGTGCTCATTCCCTTCATGTTCATTCCATCTAGCCTAATAGCATATTTGCCCTTTAGGATTGTAATTATGTGGAGACTAATTAGTGGGCTATTGCTGTTATTCAGGTGACAGATAAGATAAAAAGGGCTCTGACAGAGCCATAAAGATAAACCTTGAGGGGCAGAGTAAAGAGCCTTAGAAAATAAGAATAGGTGGACTTAGGAGACAAAACATGGAATTGTGAGGATAAGTGAAGACCTAAGAGTGATAATCAGGTTTCTCATTTTAGCAACTGGAGTTTGTGTTAATTACAAAGATTTTTACCCGATTTTATTTATTTCATTTATTTATTTTTCGGTGGGAGATACTGATTTCACAGTTTGGAGGTATTGATTTTGAAGTTTCAGTGAGCTTCTATCTTGATGTGGCTCAGCTTTTGAAAGTAGATCTTGATGTCAGGAGGGAGATCATTTTTTCAAAATTGTGAGCAGACAGCATATACATGAACCACATTTATGCATGATGTCATGCAGAGACTCTATTTATCCATGTAGAGTATTTATTTATTCCGAGAGACAAGTACAAAATCCTGTAAAACACCAACTGCTTTTAAAGGAGTTCATGAATAAAGAGACATTTTCTTTTTCATTCTGTGTAGGAAGTTCTCAAGAAGACTGGTCCCTCAGGAGCCCAGGACATACAGAATTTCAGGAAGGAAGATGAATTCAGTAGTCTGAGGTGTAATATTGAGTGGAGTTTGACATAAGTGCACTATTTTGGGTGTCTGATAATTGGTAGAAATTTAATAGAACATTTCAGGGGAATTCTGGGAAGGGAATCTAAACAGGATTTAGGGGTAAATGGGATTGGGAAATTGTTCATACACAGCACAGACCATTCTTAAAGAAAATCTGGCTTTGAAAGGAAGAACAGTCATAAGCAGTAGTTAGAGGTGGATACAAGAAAGAATAAAGGTTATATGGGTATTTTCTTTTCCTGTGTCTAAGAGGTACATGAACATTTTTGTAATCTTAAGAAAACTGTATGGTAAAAGCAGCTGAAGATATTGGGACAAAGAGGGGTTGATTGAAGGATTTTAATTTCTAAAAAAGCTAGAAAAAAAATAGAATTAAATATCTCGATGATATTTCTCCCCTCATGCCCTTAGCCTTCTATCAAAGGAGATGCACCTCTTTATCTGAATTCTTTTTTTCTCTATCTGAATTTTAAAGCAAAGCCATGAAGACATTTAAGGTTGTAGATAAGTTTCAGAAGTTAGCTAATATGTATGAGTTTAATTAATGGGAAAGCATTATGTCAATAAAATTATTGTCATAAAGAATATTCCTTTTTAAAAATTTGTTCATCCTCTTTATCAATTTTGCCCATGTTTGAATAAAACTGACCATTTCCACAAATACTTGACTACTGCAGGAAGCTTTATTCTCTCTTGTTCCTAGCAGCAGACAAGTACACTTGACATGTCGCATAGCATATTAATTTCATGATCAAATTAACTGTTGTGCAAATTTTTTAATAGAAATATATATATGTGAAAGTGATCTTAATGTGTTTGGGAATTCTTTATTCAGATGACTTTTTAGCAACTATGAGAAATAATGAAGTTGTTAATATATGCTTTTGATACAACTGAGCATTCTTTAATTTTAAATACTTTACCAAGATTCTTATTAAATAATGTATTTTAAAATGCTTAACAGGATAAGTTTTTATTAGCAGCCTTCTCTTTTCTCTGACCTCTGTTTTACCAGCCTTTCAAAGACCTCAGCAGCTGCCAAGTTGAATCTGCAATTTGAGATGATAACAACAGTATTCAGGCTCAATAGATGTGTGGAATGCCTGTAAGATACTTACTGATTACAAGAGAATGGGGATAGGCCAAAAAGCCCTCTGTGCGAGCTTTTTGAACTTAGTTCAATTCTCCAACACCTTGTTTTCATAGACATGCTTGTAATTTATTTCATTCGGTCATGAGGGTGGGTTCTGGCATGGCTGAGATGTTACATGCAGTTACTACCTTAGCGCCTTCTAAGAAAGCCTGTGGATTCTTGGGGTCTGCAGAGAAAGATGTTTTTCAGAACAGTGAACTGAAATTTGCACAGTGTTCTGAAATCCAATCTTATTAAACTAAATCCAAATATCAAGAAAAGGATGATGTGGATAGCTTTCAGTCTTTTTTGTTGTTCTTTTTTGGCATCTGATTAAACTCTCTCTTTTTGCTATTGAGCCAGACTACCTTTTTCCTTTCAGGCAGCCAAGCACCAGTATTTCCCAAGTAACACAGCTAGTGAGAGAGGCGTCTCATGTTTCCATATATACATATCTCACTGCCTTAGACAAGTTTCCTTTCCGAAGTGATGGGAAAATGTGCATGCTCCAAGAAGAAATCCAGGTGGTTAGTAATTCTAGTGGGAGAGAAAAGACGGCTAGAAAAGGGGAAAGTTCAATGGTGGTTAAAGGCTTTTAGAAAATACCTCCTAATGCTTTCTAATGCAGCACAAATGCAATTGATACCTACCCAGTATTTTCCCTCCTGAGGAATCATTTCCTTATATTTAGAATTTATTTTTATACTACCAGGTTAGCATTTTTACTGCATTGTTAACCGTTTTTATTTTTGGAATATAAAATAAAAATTTGTGGTTTTATATATAATAATACAGTCCTTTCTCTAAATTTCTGTTTTTCTCATGCAGAGGGCTACTTCTCCAGGAGAACAGCAGGTTTTCAGAAGCACTACATTATTATAAATTGGCCATTGGGAGCAGGCCTACCCTGGCTTGTAAGTAATATTCAAGTTTTTATTTTTTTATACCTCTTTCCATATTTGAAAATTAACTCTAATTTACAGCCTCACTGAGAAAACACTTGGTGCTTTGATTTCTGAATACTTGCTAATCAAATTATGAACCTCTAACAGTTATAGCTTTCAATTGCATCATACTTTGATGTCCATTGACCATTTAAAAAAATTATGATAGCTATAACTTTTACTCAACTAGATTTTAAGCTTAAAATATTTGGAAGTGCTTGCTGGCAGAGACTATTTCATATGTTTTGCAGTGATATTTGCAGCTTCTACTACCATTATTGATCCCATGAGTATTTGTATCTTAAGTACTTTTTTCTTTTTTAATGAGCACTAAACCGTAGAAACCAAATTGAAACAAAGAAAACTTTATTTTATTCACAGTGTATATCATCTTCTCACACTTTTGTTTCCACTTTTCCCCCTCAGCTGCATATTTAAATACCGGTATTATTCTAATGAACCAAGGAAGGACGGAAGAAGCCCGACGGACATTCTTAAAGTGTTCTGAGATCCCAGATGAAAACCTAAAGGACCCTCATGCACACAAGAGCTCTGTTACCAGTTGTTTGTACAACCTGGGAAAGCTGTATCATGAGCAGGGACACTATGAGGTCTGGCCAATGCCTCTCTATCCTTTTCCCTCCCCCTTGTTCGATTCTAGTCTCAGTGGTTTCTAACCTACAGCCTCCTTTCAGAGCCTGTGTCCTTTCAACAACTAATATGTATACACATTAAACTATTGTCCTTTGAAAAACTAATATATGGTGACATTAGAAGGGTTTTTTGATCAAATTTGTTTAGAAAAAGCTTCTGCTAAATAAAAATTTAATAGATTTCTTTCCTGTGAGTTTCTCAGAGCAATTATGGTATGTCAATATGTATTGTGATTGTTCAAGATTGGGGAAATAACATGAAATGTTTCTCGAGCTTCTTTGCTCACCATTTCTTTGGTTTGATGATCCAAGACACAGTTTCTAGAATTGTTACCCTATAGCCAGTGTTTGAGATTTTAAAAAATACTTTCTTTGTATTTTGCATGTTAAGGAAGTGATTTGATATAAATGCCACCCATTTCTCTTAATTCTTTAAAAAAACTACTATGAAATAAAATTTAATTTTATTATTTCTTAACTGAGAGAAAAGAATCAGTGGTGTAACAGGATGTTGCACAGTAAGTTAGGAGGTGACCCAGACTGGTCCTCCTTTCCTGGAAGCCTGCTTGCATGAGTTCCTTATTGCCCCTCTCTCTCCTTCAAACTGCTTTCCCCTGCCCTCCCACTCACGTACTCTTACGCAATGTATTAAAACTGTAATATAAGGATGAAGATACAACTTTTAAAATAATTACATTTAGCAATTTCACTGGGTCTCAAGAGCTGGAAGATTTGTTAGCTGGCATTATATATAGATCCTACCAGGTTTCCTGACTTAAAGTAATTATGCACTTTAGATGACTAATGGATAACTTTCAAATATATATATTTTTTAGTTTTTTAGTTGAGTAATCTTTATGAACTCGAAAATTTGTATTAAAAGACTATTGCTAACATTCAGCGCCTCGTTAAGTTATGGCATTCTTCACTGACTGGGCTGAGTATTTTCATTGCTGGAATTGAGATAGTATGCCACAAAAGGACAGCTCAATTATTTTCCTCTAGTGAACCATTTAGAAATAGCAGTGGATGGTTTTAACTTTGGAAGAACTTTATTATCTTATTTTCTATGATGATCCCTGCACTTTAGTGATGATTTATCTCTTTTTTTTTGTTTTATAAATTAGGAAGCCCTTAGTGTATACAAGGAAGCAATTCAGAAAATGCCAAGGCAGTTTGCCCCACAGAGCCTGTACAACATGATGGGTAAGTAAAACATTTAGATATTTTAATTGATATTTCAGGGGCCCGGGGAGGAACAGGAACCCATGTTCATGTTTAATGGAATTCTAATAAATCGTATTAATCCTCACAAAGAAACATTCACAATCTGGCATCATACTCAAATTCTGACAGAGCATATTTATTCTGACATGACAAATAAATGCATTAGCACAGCGATTCCCAACACCTTGGTCATATCTCAGAATTATTGCAAAGCATTCTCAAAGCCATCTGGGTATTGAATATTAGCTAGACTCTAGAGACTGTAGAAATAATCCATATATATGTATAATTTTTCAATAATAGAGGTGAATAAAATATACATTAATATTAGTAAGTTCATCAAATTCATGATAATTTTTATCACAGTATTTTCTTAATCAGAAGAGTCTCTAAACATGCTATGACATAGAGATAAATGAACTTTGATGCTTGTAAAAGATAAGATAAATTAGCCAACTTGTGTGGTTTTCATTGATGAGCACTTGGATTTCAGTAGACCTTTTCAGCGTAATATTTTAGAAAAAAACAAGATTAGGCAGACAATAGATGTGCTACAGCAATTATTCTATGTTTTGTGTGGAATAATTAGCCTAATTCTTATTAATCAGAAAGTGTATAAATCTAGGCCATGGATTTTTCTGGGTATAAGAGGTCAAGAACAAGAAATTATAATAAAATATCTATCATCTGTGATTGATCCCTGTCTGCCTTGTAGTAAATTGTTGCTACAGTTGTTTGATGATGGTTATGACTGCAAACCACATATTCAGCATATGACACTTGGGAAAAAAATCCCTAAAGTAAGGTGGCCTAGTGATTAATTAATATTGCTGCTTGGAGATAATAAAGAGAAGAGAAGTGTTTTGTCCTCAAGTCAAATATTTCTTTTTTTTCCAAAGCACAAATTGCAAAGTCAGATTTTCCCTTTTCATTAAACCTGCTTAAGTTGTTTAATATTTCTAGTCCTCTCTCATGCATATAAAATAAGTGAGATTAGACTATGTAATCTCTAGGATTACTGTACACTTCTACATTCTATATTTGAGGAATTTAATAGTAACTTTCTGTCTTGAGCACAGAAAATAATCCCAAACCTCTCCCAAACTACAAAATATACACCTGGCAAGAACACTCATGTTCTCTTTTATCCAAAGAACAGAACATTTAGAAATAGTTTAAAGATAGCCTGGAGCACTGGACAGTAAACAGAAAAACAAAATTATTTGGAAAAGGTTAAAATATTTATTCCATGTCTCTGGGAATCTCAGCCCCAATTTGCCTGTGGAGTGATTGAATATCATATTAAACAGCACACTGGAGTGTTTTTTAATTGTCATTTTTTTCTTTTTGGTATAATTACTAAAAGGTTAAAATTTAGCTTCATTAAATATATTCTTGCCATTAATTTTTTATAAATTAAAAGAGTACCTTTTACTATCCAGCATTTCACTGTCGATCTATCTATACGAATGAAATATACGTGCCCATAAAACATGTGCTTAGGATGTGTAGATTTATGAGTTGAATTAATTTTTTTATTTTAATGGTAGATGTTTTTGTGTCAAAATAAATACTGAGAGAATTGCTTTCTATAGCTTTGGTTTTAGTTTTTTTATTATATTCTTAATTACAGTGCTCCCAAGGCCTCATTCCTAATTTTCCTCAGTTATCAAATAAGACATCTTTCTTCAAATTAGGATAGGTCTCTAAGATTCTTGGCAACAGACTACATGTAGTATTTTTGTTGTTATTGTTGTTAATGGAAAGTGGTGATGTTCACTAGAGTTGTCTGTTTCAGAAATTCATTCAATTATTTTATGTGAATAAATTTGAAAATTCAGCCAGTACCTTGGGATCTGTCTCTCATATGGTTACACAGATGCTCAGCTCACACAGGCAGCAAAAGATAAGTGTGTCCCTGGGGGATACTGCTTAATCTTTTGTCTCATTTTCCATTAGAGAAGGAGATGGTTGCTTCATCCAGACTCTGAAAAGCACCCTAACAATTTTTAAAGGGAGGGTCTTAATATTTAACATTCCAGATTTTTTCTATGATTATGGTGGCTGCCTTCTATTTAATTTTATGTGAAGGTCTGTTAGCCAATCAGGTTTTATAGTTTCAGTTGTTCAGGAAACTATAATTTTCTCAGAAAGTGAATTCACCTCCTGATCAAAATGGGTTAAATCCCCGAATTGTTGGCTTTAGCTCCTAATACATTTTGATTAGCCTCCATCTGACAAGAAAAAAAAATGACACAGGAGATAAGCTGCCCTATCAGTTCATCAGTTTCATTAGTCTGTCAGCATGTGCTGATTATCCTATCAAGTTTATCAACAGCCTTGAATGTGTTTTCTAATTCACACATTTACATATTATTAGTGCCCTTTAGGGATCAGTGATGGATTATAATGTCTGGCTAGATTTACCCTGTAAGTGTTCATTTTTCTCATGTGTCATTTACCCCTTCACAACCACTACCTCCAAGCACTTGTGTATAGATATACAAGCATTTTATTTTTTCCCATTCTATTTTTTCTTTTGTTTAGAGGTTAGCAGAAGTAAAGGAGTGTGTGTGAAAAAATACAATTATATTTTTATGTGGTTATTAGTGTAATACTAAATTCACTGCAGTTGCTTTTGTTAAAAAACACTCTAGTCCTTTGATTTTAATCTCCCCTTGAACAATTTGTGAAAAACATATTACATACCATGTGCCGCGTGCCAGTTGACTTACCCTGAATGCCAAGTGAGTGTGTTTTTCCTATTTATGTTTTAATAGCAAATAACAAGTTTGATTAATTCCTCAACCTAAATTTTCCATATTTTAAAACTGTTCATTTATTTTATTATGGCAGCTTATAAGTAAATTTTTAAAAACGTTTAAAAGCCTATTCTCATTTATCCTCTTCAATTTCATAGAACCAAGATGTTGAGTAACAATAATTGAGAAAAGTACCTTCCCAGCCTGAATTAGGTGAATTACAAACATACATAAAGAACATAAACAGATAAATAGTATTTTATAAACAAAAGCTAAAATTTTACTTAGATTCATGTAATTAGGAAGATCTGATAATACATGAAAGAGAACAAATCACAAAATATGTGTTAAATTGCTCCTAGCCAGTTGTGTGACTTAATTCTGTGGACCTCATTTCCTCTTGAGAAAACAGGTTAGATTAAATTGAGATTCACCATAAGGTAGTCCCTGAAGTCAGATACCCTTGGTTCAAATTATGGCTTTGACACTTTCTCCCTGAGCATCCTTGGGAAAATTCCTTAAAAGAAGCCTCAGTTTCCCTTTTATAAGATTTTGGTAATAGTAGTGCCAGTTTGAGGATTGATTAAAATGATAAAATAAAAAAGGTAGAACAATTGGTCCAACTACCTAACCTAATAAGTGTTTTGTAACGGGACTTTCCATTGTAATTATCATCATTTCCTTAGGCTTTTAAACTCCAAAAGTTGATTGTATTCTTTGTCACTGGCTTTTTGCATTTAGCAATGTGAATATGAATACTTCATAAACAAGATTTTTGTCATCATTATGGCCTTGGTAGTCACCACAGTTCAATAGAGATTCTGTTTAGTTTTATCCTATCTGGAATTGCTGTATTTTCTCTCCAGGCTCACTTCCCTTTTTCTCTCAGTAACTACAATCAAAATCCTTCTCTTACCATTAGCTATATTAACCAAAACTAAAAGAGTATATTTTGTTATTGCCAATTTACTTGGTTTCATTAATAGAGTGCTTCCTCCAAATTAAAATTGTCATATGTAGGTTAGAGTTTTTTTTCTTTATCTGTCATGATTCATTTTTCTTCTAGAGCTAACCAAAATTATTCTGTGTTCTTTCACTCACAGGCATTTATTGGATCTCAATTTCTCTTCTTCTGAAATTATAGATATATTTTAGAATTATGGAATGTTAAAAATGGAAGACTCATGTCTTCAAAGCCCTTATAATATTTTATAAGATAAATATTAACACCCCCCAAATTTTATAAAGTTCAGATTTATAGTTTGTATTGGAACCAGGAGTATAGTTACTTGACTTAAATCCAGTGCTTTTTCTGCTTAGTCCTTCTGTGTTACCTAAACTATCACATTTTTTACTATGTCAAAATAGTTTTCCTTTGCACTTAAAAATTCACAAAAATGAAATATATTAAAACCTCTACAGTTTTACTATAAAGAATAAAACAGCTGCAAAGTATATTGAATATACTGGATGTTTAGAATTTTTTAAATGCAGGATAATTTCTGAATACCCTCAGTTTCTCTTTTCTTTCTCTATAATTGTTTATTTCTCCTATTATCTCTACTTAAGCATTGCTTTTGAATAATCCTAAGGGATTATAGGAAACTAAATTAGGCTGCAGCGTCCAATTATTTTTATCTGTTTGAGCTCTTCCCATCCCAGAGGTCGTTTTAAGCCTATTTACTATTTAAAATAAAATGACTTGGCTTTCTCAATGCCAAGTAATTGTTGGGTTTAATTATACAAGCAATTTACATCATTTCACCATGGTAATATATCTTGAGAACAAAAGGGCATAATGTATTATATGGAGTAAGAGAGAGCCTAGGGTGACTATCTTGTCATTTCAGTCTATAATAACTGTTTAGAATAACCTCTGTATCCCAAAAAAAAAAAAAAAAAATTAAATCACAAGTGCTGGGACAGTACAGAGGCAGCAGACAGATGACATGTAAATAGTTAATCTAGTTCCTTCTCTCAAAGAACTTTCTGGGAGATTTCACAGTTGGTCCAGAGCTCTTTAGGGCCTCTCTGTAGTAATTAAATGCCTATGAGTAAAATGGAATACTGTTACTCTAACCTTGAAAATATTTTGTCTGTAGCTATATAGGCTACGCTATGTTGACTAGACCAAAGAAGACAAACAAGAGAAACTCAAGCTTTTTAATTTCTTATGTGATACTTAAGAAATACATATTCATAATTTCCTGTTCTCTAAAAAGTGTGTTTATGATGAACCATATGTATTTATCTTGGGGAGAGATTCTTTTCTCCAGGAGAAATGTGTAATAGTGGCCCATTGCTTTTTATTATCTTATTTGCCTTCATTTTCATCGTACTGTACTGATGCTCTTATGATAATCTCTTGTTGTATATATCCCTTTTAGTTTTCAGTCCCAGCTCAATATTGGAAAATGTATTTTCCTCCATCATCCTTCATCTAATAAACCTTTTACTTACATAGATTTGAAATTGAAAAAAATGTTTTCTCCCCATATCTTCAATAAGGAGGAACATTTTGATTTAATTTTTAGTTCTTTACAGTAGCTCTTTAATTAGGAGATATTTTCCCGAGTTTATTGGGCCCTTCACAGAGAACGAGGAAGAAAAACAATGAATAGGAAACAAAAATGAATTTATTACAGCAATTTTTTTGTATAAAAAGCTTGTGTGAATTTTAGAATTGTATTTTTGAGAAAGAAACTTGTGGTATGAAAGAGTTAAGTGTCATAAATAGCTACAAGTGATGTTTAGTTTTTTAAACTATTATTTAGGTGAGAAGAACTGACAAATCACCTTCTGAAAACAATGCAAACATTCTCGCTTGTAAATTCAAATTCTACTTTAGGTCTGTACGTTATGCTCTGCGTTCAGTCGGCAGAAGGAGTATAAAGGAAGTCTGTTTCTTTCTCAGCCTTCTGTGTGGCTTGTGTTTAACTGAATCATTTATTTTTCTTGGATTCTTCTGTGTTTGTATGTGTATGTGTGTTTACCTCACCTTGTTTCGGAATATATTTAAAGTGGGGATATTGAGAGTAAATTTTTGACATGATGGTTTACATGCTTAATGTTTTCTCCTGTGTTTAGTTGTTCTTAAGTGGATTGCTCAAGGCATTTAGCATGCTGACTGTGAAAGAGATGGTTTTTAACTGTGTAAGATTTGAACTTTCACATCTTTCAAGTGTGGAAGCATTAACACTCCACTAGCGTTAAGCTCTTTATACCACCTGCTTCCCCTGTTTTGAGTTCTGGTGATTTTCCTGTGATAGCTTCCATTGGCACTCTTAAATCAATGAGGCAATCCTACAAATATGAATATGACCATATAACTGGATTAGTCATTAATCTATGAAATCCAAAAATAATATGAACCTCTAATTTTTAAGATGAGTCTCTTTATTTCATTTCATTTTTCCATTATCAGAAAGGATAGAACCAGGAGACCAACGCCAGGTATATGGAGTTCGCCAGTCCAGAAAGGAAAAATATAGATTTGAGAGATTTTAGAAGTATACTTTGAAGATTATATAGTCAACAAGATAAGGAAATCATGAATGTTTGGCTATGTATCAAAAATAATGAATATATAAAATTTATGAGCAAAAGACTATAATTTTTTCTCCTAAAAGTTTATTTCTCATTAAAAAAAGTACAATTTTTTAAAATACATTTTCTACGTTTTACACTATATATAAACTCTACATTATGTACTATGGTTACAGATGCTAATTTGCTAGGCATTAGTCTGTACACTACAAAGGCCAGCATCCAGTTCAGCTGCATTAAGTAGGTAATATATTTTGTTTAAAGTTTCAATTAAACCCAGGGCCAGAAGATATATAGCCCCTATGGGGAGTTTGAACACTTTAATGCCTATAGTAGGATTGCCTAGGGATCATGTGTAGGTCTAAATGTCGCTTTCTTTCCTGGAAATATGATATGAGACAGTTGATTATATTTCATTGCTATTAAAACCACAAGAGCCCACCTGTTACATTAATTCATCCTGCCAGTTTTGTGGTAAAGAAAAAGATCAAAGCTTAAAAACTTTATATTTAAATTGAATTATAAGGGTATGAATATAGTCAAATTAATACCTAATTATATCCTTCTTATTCTCTGATTCCCAAATAGTTTCAGTGTGTTCTGTTCAAAAACGTCTGTTTTCAGGCTAGGCATGGTGGCTCATGCCTGTAATCCCAGCACCATGGCAGACTGAGGCAAGAGGATTGCTTGAGTCCAAGAGTTGGAGACCAACCTGGTCAACATGGCAAGACTCCATCTCTACACACCCACACCCATGGATACACACAGCTGTTTTCTGAGACTTTAGTAGAAATAAATGAAAAAATATATATGTATTGTAATCTTTAATTGGGGCAATAAATGTGGAGTAAAACTTTTACTCAGTAGTAAATACAGGTTGGATTTTATTTAGAAAATTGTGATTTTATGTTACAACTGGAAAATTCATTAATTGGATTTCAAAATCTTAACATTCTAAATGATGCTGACAGTGACACCAGTTAGATGAAATAGACATAGTCATATGGAGGAAGATCATTTTGTGTGAAGAATACAATCTTGAAAATCAATGTCAAGGAAATGAGAAGATATTCTTGCACATATTTAGAATAGGCAACTGTAGGGGTAGAAAGATGTGATACCTTTCCTCAGTCATCATAAGGGTCATGGCCAAGACTCCTATAACAAGGCAGGTTAACGTGACAAAAGCATAACAGATTTATTTAATCAAAGTTTTACGTGACAGAGGAGGCTTCAGAAATGAATTTCAAAGACCTGGAGAAAACCATCTATTTCATGCATAGGTTTGACAAAGCATGGACAGCCTTGTAGAAATGTGATTGGACAAAAGGGTATGATCTACTGGTAATCCACTGAGTGGGAAACCCCAGCAAGACCTGTCTGTTCAGATTTTTATCGGCCTCTCTTTGTAGCATTCCTTCCCTCAAGGTATGGGGCAGCACCTCTTTAGAATGAGGATCTTCAAGGGAGACTGGAGAGGGAGAAAGTGACCTTTCTAGGTTTTCTGCCCTGCTGTAGGGGAGAAGAGTTCTAATTTTTATGATTCACTTAGGGGAAGAGTATCTATCTATGACTTGTTTCAGGGAAGACAGAGAGGTAGGAGACAGGAGGACAGGAGGAGTTCAGAAAGACTTTGTTTCCATGATAGAGATTAGAAGGCTTTGTTGGCCTAATATCTTTTAGTTCAAAGCATTTAGCATGCCAATGTGCCATATTTTGGGGTATTGTGTTCAGAGCCTTAACACATGAAATATAAATTAAGTTGAAAATTCAGTACATTACTAATTGTATGTATTTTGCTGTGTACTCAAGTCTGATTTTCCTAATAAGTAAGGGAAAATTGTTTTCTCCGTAAAAATCTCATTTAACTCTTCCAATGAGCTGTCATTTAGTTTTAATTTTATCTACACTGATAGAAGCCATCACCATATTCACTTGATCTTAGCCAAAAGGCTGAGAAGCAATAAACGTTGACATATTCAAATTAAACAAAGAATGAAAATAGAACATGTAGAGTTTTGTTCCGGAATGCATCATTTTTGCCAACATGTTAATTATGGGAATGGGATTTTTGTGGATTATTATAGAATCTTATTCTCAAGTATTCATTACAAGTTGGATGAATTTTTCAATGTGTGCTATGCCTTAGTAATTAACATTAATATAGCAATTTAATATAAGTAAATTATTCATTGCCTATTATGGAGATACAGTACTTGACTCAGGAATACATATGAAATGTATTCCTAAAAAGATCTGTGTGGAGTTGAAAGGTCTTCCGTTACACGCTTTTGACTCATAGGAGAGTGCTTTTTAATTTATTGTTTTCCTGCAACTATTCAACTCCTGTTTCTCTGAATACTATTTTCATTTGTTCTTTCCAGGCTAGTACAGTATTCACTCATTCTTTTTTCCATATAAACCTTTCTTTGTAAAAAAATAATAATGCGATTTAGTACTTCTTTGCATGTTTCTAGTGTTCACTAATTATCTCAGTTTTATTAAGCTATTTTATTTACTCCATTTTAATTTTCCTAAAGACAGTATTATATTTTTGGGGAAAAGATCCTCACTTCATCATGAAGATGCACACACACCACATTCACACATGTGCATGCACACACACAATCTCACTCTATACTTTTTGAAAATTCTGAGCATTTAAGAGAATTGGCCTTGACATTTGTAGATTGATTATTTTAGTGATTTATTTCCTTGAAAATATAAAGGAAATTGATTAGCCTGGAGACGTTCAAGATCCCTAGTTACAAATAGAGAAATATTTACACAGGCTTCTGGCTTTTTTTTTTCAAGTTAAAGTTTGATGGAACATCAGGTGTTTCCGGTCTATGACCTTATATTAGAAATGAGGAAGTTTCAAAAGTTTCACTGAAGTTTAACCTACTTCTTAACAATTAGTGTTATTCCTTAATGAAACACATATTTTTTTTCCCCTGTATTTCTTGTATTTGCTTTAAAACTACACTTTCAGACTTCAAAGTTTCCCCTTAAATTTAATGCTATAGGACTTGGAGAGTTGTATGTTGAACCTTTTCCGAACTTTTCTCAAATTAAGACTTGGATAATATTACATTTTACTTTCAATACTACTGTACAGTAGCCGCTAAAGGATTTCCAATCAGAAGCAATATATCTGGGGCAACTGGATGGTGTTATTTTTATAAGAATAAAATGACAAAAATATTGAGATGGAGATAGAAAAGATTCACAATATTTGACTGCTAAAAGTTACATCAGGTTTGTGGCATAAATACGTTTTAAAAAAGGCAGACTCACTAATGTTTCTAGTAGTGTTTCTAATGCTTCTAAACACTGTGAATTAAAAAATGATTAAAATTACAGCAAGTTAAACTCTTAATATAATGACTCATGTCATATGGCTCCATCAGACTGCAGGTTCTAGAAAAGAAGAATTATTTGGAAATTTATCTTCAAGGGCATACTTAGTAAAAAAAATGTAGCACCTAAATTCAAGTAGGTACATAATATGATCAATTATTTGTCAGCTATTTATCGAGCACTCTCTGGAGCCAAAGCTTTCTGGACTCAGGTTGGAAGACAGAAAAATAAAACATTGTGTGTCTTATAAAAATTATATATTTCTATATAGTTATATATAATTTATATGTATTTCTAATATATTTATATATAAATTATATATAATTAGATATTTAGAATTGTAACTATTAAATGGAATAACCAAGACTTGATCTAGATGCAGCCAATCTTGAGTAGATCAACTAAAAATTAAGAAAGAGACAGAATATTTTAAACCAACTAGGATATTTCTACCTCTTTATGAAATGAACATATATAAATATCTGAGCACTGGCGAACCTACAAATGATTATCCTATTCTGGGGATTATGTAGTTATTTATTCTTAGCCCTTGATGTTGTAAATGATAAAACTGAGGACCTGTGAAATCACTCATTTTTCTAAAACATACAGCTATTAATGGCAAAATGAGAATTCAAAACCAAGCCATCTAAAATACTGTCTTGGTATGTATGTTTAATTTCCATGTGTATATGTAGTTTTCAAAATATCTCTTGTTATTGATTTCTAGTTTTATTCCACTGTGATCAGAGAATATACTTGATATAATTTCAGGTTTTTTTTAATTTTTCTAAGACTGCTTTGTGGCATAATATATGGTCTATTCTTGAAAATGATCCATTTGCTGCGGTGAAAAATGTATATTCAGCAACCATTGCAAGAAATGTTCTGTAAATGTCTATTAGATTCATTTGCTCTATAGTGCAAATTAAGTTCAGTCTTTCTTTGTTGACTTTCTATCTGGATGATCTGCCAAATGCAGAAAATTAGGTTGGAAGCCTTCAGCTATTATTGTATTGGGGTCTATCTCTCTAGCCCTAATAATACTTGGTTTATATATCTGGGTTCTCCAGTATTGGGTGCATATATGTTTACAATTGTTATATCCTCTTGCTGAATTGACACATATATCATTATATAGTGACCCTCCTGGTCTGTTTTTACAGATTTTGTCTTGAAATCGATTTTGTCTGGTGTTAAGTGTAGCTACTCCTGCTCTTTTTTGCTTTCCATTTGCATGGAATATCTTTTTTCCATCCCTTTATTTTCAGTCTATGTGTGTCTTTATAGGTGAAGTGTGCTTTTATGCAACAGATTGTTGAGTTTTTGTTTTTTATTCAACCACTCCTGTTTTTATTGGAGAATGTAGTCCATTTATATGCAATATTATTATTTATAAGTAAGGACTTACTCTTGTTATTTTGTTGTTTGCTGGTTAGTTTGTGGTCTTTTTTCTTTTCTTCCATCCTGTCTTCTTTTAGTGGAGGTGATTTTCTCTGGTTGTATATTTTAATTTCTTGCTTTTTATTTTTTGTGTATCTTTTATATGATTTTAGTCTGAGGTTACAATGAAGCTTGCAAATAATATTTTATAACCCATTATTTTAAACTGATGACAATTTATCACTGAGAGCAAAAAATTAATGAACAAGAAAATAGAAAATGAATGATAACCCTACACTTTAAATTTCACCCTCCTGTTTTTTAACTTGTAATTCTTTCTGTTTATGTCTTATACTGTGCATATCTTGATTGTTGTAGTTATTTGTTTTGATTGCTTCATTTTTCAGTCTTTCCACTCAAGATACGAGTATTATGTACCACTTAATTATGTACCACAATTGCAATTTTATAATTTTCTGTATTTTTCTGTGTACTTACTACTACCAGTGAGTTTTGTACTTTCAAATGATTTCTTATTGCTTATAAAGGTCCTTTTCTTTTAGATTGAAGGCTCCCTTTAGCATTTCTTGTAGGACAAGTCTGGTATTGATTAAATCCCTCAGCTTTTGTCTGGAACAATCTATTTCTCCTTCATGTTTGAATGATATTTTCACTGGATCTACTATTCTAGGGTACAAGCATTTTGTGTGTATGTGTCTTTTTTCCCCTTCAGCACTTTAAATGTGTCATGCCACTCCCAGCCTCCACTGAAAAGTCTGCTGCCTTACATATTAGAACTCCACTGTATGTTATTTCTTTTCTCTTGCTGCTTTTAGGATGCTTTCTTTATCTTTGACCTTTGGGAATTTGATTATGACATGTCTTGAGGTAGTCTTATTTGAATTAAATCTGCTTGATGTTCTATAACTATCTTGTTATTTTGGTATGCAATTCATAACTCAGTGCTGGATCATAATTATGAATAATTGCAATAGGTAGATAAACCAAGTTCATCAATCAATTAAAGTGTACTTATTTTATTTTAAAATTATATTGCCAAATTAGTTCCTAAGGAACAAATTAAAAGTAATCTATAAAAGGGAACTTATCATAGCAAACCTGAAAATTGCTAAAAGTGCTCATTAAAAGAAAAATGACCAGCACATAAAAAAGAAATTCATTACTAAAACCACCAAAAATAAACCTGATATCTTAGAAGGAAAATAAGCATTACTTAAAAATGAAATGAATACCTTAGCAACCAGCTAAGTTCTCAAACTCCTTGGAGAGCCTAGAAATTAGGTAGATTAAGATAAAAATGCCTGATTTTCTGGCAAAGCATTCTAAAATTAGCAGTAGTGGCAATGAGATGCTTTCAGTGTATTAGGGGCTGGAAGCCTGCTAGAAATCAGTTGGGACCCTTTTATAAGTATCCCTGTTCTGTAGAGACTAGGGGGAAAAAAGTTATAATTTGTGTGAGTCCTTTAGAAAAATAGGCTTTTTCCCCCATGAGCTTGTCTTGCAGCATTTTAATAAAGAAAGTTCTAAAACTTGTATAATTTTTGCTGTCTGCATGTCAGTCACGTACACATCACTCTATCGGTGTCATAATTTTGCCCACAGCCACTTACTATCTGAGGTATCACTTACTTTTTTTCTTCATTCTATAGCACGATGTCTATGTTATCACATTTTTAACACATATTAAATCAAATTCATACATACCACATTTTCCAAAAGGTTTTTGTTGTTTTTGTTTCATTTACACCTACAAGCAAACTTTAGGGAACACCGATAAATTATTTCTTCGTCATTAGATTGTAAGTAGCAACAAATGATAATCTACTTAACCTTTATGTATACCATCATATGCATTGTTCATGTTGGTTAACCTGGATTTATGTGCAAGATACATTTTCAAGAGTTTTTTAAAAAGGCATTTAACAATTACTGTAGGAGTTGAGAAAGGGATAATTACTTTTCACATAAGTTTCTTTAAATATTAGGAAATCTATACTGAGTCTTAATAATAATTCCCACTACATGCTCTATTCTTTATCTGCAAGCAGGAGCTGTCCAGTAATTTGAAACATAAGAGTCAGTGAGATGTAGACTATTACATCATCAACAACCCAACATTCTTTCCTTAAGGAGTTAGCCTTTGCCTGGGTTATTTAGATCTGGGGCTTTTTAGGGAAAGAGAGTGACATTATTTGTTCTACATCTGAAACGGTTTATGTCTGCCTGAAGCCAGCCTGGAGACGTCCAAATAATTCCTTTTGTCTGTGAGTGAATTGGAAATAAATCTGGGTGATGAACCTGATCACTCTATCATCGAACAGCAAATCTTCTCATTCTTATGAAAGTACCTTTATTATGTCATTTCTTACAGAATGAGAAAGGAAAATAGTCATCGTTGTTTCTTTCCTCCTGGGCACCATAAACATTTTTTTTTTCTATTGTTGTAAGTTAAGAAAAATTACAGTACCAGAGAATATGACTTAACCTTTATCTCCTGTCCTATTCCCGACCAAGTGTCTACGTTTCCTTCCTTATTGAATTTATTGAACTTTCTTTTCCTGTGGCCATTTCCTTTATGGAATTTTTATGATTTTAGCACTTGTAGGATCCCATGTATACCACTGTGTCCTAACACCAAATGCACTGATGGTACTTTTTGCAGTTATTAAATATTTTATTCCCTTTCTGAATACTTTTTATAGTATTTGTGTAGAGTGGTGTAGTGAAACGAGCCAGAGAAAACTCTAACCTGAATCCTGAATTTGACATTTGCTCTTAAAAAAAAAAAAAAAAATCTTGAGTAAGTTTGTTAAGCTCTCCAAAGCATAATCGGTTCATTTGTAAAATGAGATTGATAATAACAGTGTCGGGATGATGTAAAGGTAGAAAATAATGTATTTAAGATGTTAGTAGGTACTCAGTAAATAATAGTAAATAATAAATTTTATATGGCAGGCAGCTTGATGCAATGGGAAAAAATCGTGGTTTAGAAGCCATTTAATCATTTTAGGATATGATTATTAACTGTCCTTGTGCATGTCTCACTGATCATTCCTGAGCCTTTGTCTTCATTCATAAAATGGGTATTCCAACCTCTTTCTAGGATTAGAAATGAGAAATGTAAAGTTCTTAACCTTGCCAGTGTCAGGGATATAGCAAGTACTTGTTCTTAGAGTGTTTGTTGCTTAAATCTTTATTAAGCTACCTTTTTTTAAACATTTAAGTTATCCACAATCATTTTTTTTTTTTTTTGCATTTTAGGTTTTGCATCTTGATTTTATTACCACTTATATACACCTTTTTTTGTGTTAAGGTTAGCCTTAGAACTAAAATACATATTATAGACTTAGAACTAAAGTGTCACATATTTCCCTCTTAAGAATTGAATTACATATGCGTAGAAAGCATTTTTAAAGGTCAGTCATAGATTACCATTGCTCTTCTTTATTCTCTTAATTCAATAGATAAGCCCAAGGCAAAGTGAAATGAATGGGCTGGCTGATGTATCACAAGCTAGAAAATAATTTTCTATGAGTGAGAAACAGAGAGCATAATTCTCACCTGAGCTGGGGATTTGGAAAGTTTATGACTATTTTCTATTAGCTGGTGAAGGCAATGTGTTAAGTTCAGATAATCCTGAGTTTAAACTGCAGTTCTACCATCTTATGTACTCATGATTTTGAGTGTATAATTTAGCCACACTGCTTCTCAATTTTTTCCATCTGTAAAATCCAAATAGTGACATTTCTTGGTAAGCAATGAGATACATTTATAAAGCAACTAATATAGAGATTGTAAAACTGTTTCATCTTGCAAATGTACTTTGATCAATTGGTAATGGTTGAGTGGGGCAATGTGTTAAGGCCACTTGGGAGGCTAAGTAAGAACAGATTCTACATGCCCAAATGTGTGGAGTAAGAGAAGTGGGTGAACATAAGTCAGACATTTGTCACCTGTAACTTGCTACTGTAATCCATAGTAAACACTCAATTATTATCATAGTCATCGTGGTTATTATTAAGACACAATGAATGGTTACATGAATTTCTTCAAAGTTGTAATAAGTGATACCGGAGTAGGCTAGTTATTTATCAGTTTTCATATACTTGCCAAGATGCATGATATATTACATTACTTATTTATGGCCTTTAATATTTTCTTATCTGGCAAGCTTTACAAATTAATAAGTTGCTTAGGAGTTCTTACTGAAGAAAATGGACCAGTCATTAATTATTGAGCAAATTAATAATATTTTATTTAAAATAGAATTTAATAATGATAGATTTCTGACTTGGAAAAAAGCAAGTATACTTTCTGCAATAATTTTTAGATATTAACAAAATAATAAAGATTTCTATTTCAAAAGTGCTCTGGAATTGGGGTTATCTTCATACTCTTCTTCTGTACAGAAGACCTACTGTTATTCTGAAAATCAGTTAAATTTTTATACGAAAAGTAGAAGCTATATTAAATACAATGGTTGTACAACTTTTTTAAACTGGCCTGTAAGCACTTGAAGAGTCAAAGTGATTTTCAGGTTGATTTCATATGGGACCTGTAATTTAGGCCCATATTCCTTCTAGCTTTATAATCAATTTAAGTTATAAATATATGGATATGTTTTATCATTAATTGCTTTACATTTTTCAATATTTTAGGGTTTGTGTATCTTTGCTGTTACATAAATTATATGTAGTGTTTTTTTTAATATAAAGCAATTCACTTTTCCTAAGAAAAATTATTATTTGCTTTATTTGGAAACATTTGTTATTGTGGCAAGAAAAAGTCCATCTGACAGTGTGTTAGTGTTTATAAAGATATGAAAATAGAAACAATAAAATTATTATAGAAACTTATGGAAATTTTAAAAAAATCAGTTTATAATCTATCATTTTCACAATTACAAGCATTTTTGTGTATTCTATTCTCGTCTTTGATCTTTGCTTCAGTATTTCTTTTGTCTTTCCTTAGACATATAATTGCACCAACTTCTTAAGTGCAGATATGTTTTAAACTTTGAGGTAAAAAAACATTTTTCAGCTATCGTTTTTATGATAATATTGTTTTAGGATTGTTCATCGAACTAGAAACACATAGATATGTGTGAGTGGGTAAAAATGTATATTTTTGTGCATACTGTGTATTATTTGTTACCAATATTTTTCACTATCCAGCAAAACTAAGGGCATTCAAAAGATCAAGAGACTCAAACCAATTCACTTCGTCAAACATACTCGTATTTACAATACCATGGTAATACAAGTTGCATATGATTAAAGCAAAGGGAATGAGTTCTTCCTTTGAAGCAAAAAATGTACATCCAATGTGGGTAATTCATTTACGAAAAGCCTCTGATTACTCCTCTAAAAGAAAAAGCTATCACGATTATGATAACTTATGCTTATGTATAAAGGTCTGTCTGGAGAATAATGCAAGTTACCAGTTTACTGCTTGGTCTCAGAAACTGAGTAGTGTCTCTGCATTTGCAGTGCTTAGTAAAACTACAATATTTAACTTAAATATATAGATTATCTTAAAATATAATTTTTGCATCAGTTGAATATTTTGTTTACCATATAATCATATAAGGGAAAGGGGAATGATAATTCATAGGCAGCTGGTATACTTTTGGCTTTATTTCCAACTTTTTTATCCTGCTTGGCTGTTAGCAAAATGCTGTTTGGTAGATAAAATATATATTATTAGAGAGTAATGACTCGTGGCCAAAATGCCTCACACTCATGTTCTATGTAGTGCTGGGCATACTTGATCATTGTTGTCTGTTTATTGGATTTTCCAAATGAAATTGGTAAATTGTATTTGCTGAATTAATTGCATTAATAATGTAATTATTTAATTAATTAAAATAATTTCGTTGTTTGAGAGTGTCTCACTGTTTCGCCCAGGCTTGAGTGCAGTAGTGCGATCAGGGCTCACTGTAGCCTTGATCTCCCCAGGCTCAGGTGATCCTCCTGCCTCAGCCTCCTGAGTAGCTGAGACTACAGGCAGGTGACACCATGCCCACCTAATGTTTTCAGAGATGGAGTTTCACCATGTTGCCCAGGCTGGTCTCTAATTCCTAGACTCAAGCCATCTGCCTGCCTTGGCCTCCTAAAGTGCTGGGATTATAGGCGTGAGCCCCCTCGCCTGGCCTTAAACTTATTAACATATAAAATTCAAATAGTTTCTTTAAGAAAATTAGCAGCAGTGTTTAATCTAAATATATTTTTAACTCTTTCAATTACTCTTTCTCAAAAAGGTAAGTCCTTTTTGGATAAGATCTCACACTTTTTTCTTATAGTTCCTTTGTAAGGCTCTCCACTTGGTTATTCTATAAATACTTGAATTTCTAAAGGAATAAATGAATGTGAATAAAAAAGAACAAAAGAATAAAGAACAAATATAGCTCTCAATTGTTCTCAAAAAGGAAAAGAAATGACAAAGTACGTATGTCTGGGAATCAGATGTTCTATGTTAAAAATCAAAGCTTTAAAACTTACTAAATTTTTTACTTGATGTTTCATCTGTAAAATGGGAATCATGATGATTTCTTTGGGAATCAGATGTGAACATGAACGAAAATACTTCCCACAGCATCTGAAATTCCACACAATATGATGATGAGGACGATGCTGTTGCAAATAATGTGGAAAGCTGTATCCTCCCTTTGATCTTCATGATTAATTATCTTTCCAGGTGAAGCGTATATGCGTTTAAGCAAACTCCCCGAAGCAGAGCATTGGTATATGGAATCACTGAGATCCAAGACTGACCACATCCCTGCTCATCTCACCTATGGGAAGCTGCTAGCTCTAACAGTGAGTAACTGCCTTCCTTGATCTTCAAAACTTGGTTTTCTCCACGCAGACTGCAATAGATAGGGTTTGAGGTACTGTTTTAGAGCCAGTTATCTCAGCTGTTAGGGATGTAATGGTGGTGATACTAAGTTAGAACCCTGTACAGAAAATATAGAAAAATGTGTTACTTTGCCTGTGAGGTTTGGTCTAGATAAGATGTGAGATGTCTGTATCTCACATCTTGGTCTAGATAAGATGTGAGATGTCCATATCATCCCTGTATCAAAACATCTCCTGTATCCCATAAATATATACACCTACTATGCACCTATAGAAAAGTTTTAAAAGAATTAAAAAAACAAAACAAACAGAAAAGATATGAGATGCCATGATCCTTGATGTAACTTAATGGAAAAAATATAAATGGAGAATCCCAAATATGGAAGTACATAATGAATTTGTTCTAATAATGATATTTGCATAAATATTATATTCTGCAAACCAATGTTAGCCCCAAATTGGCTATACTTAGAACTAAATCTGATTATTGTAAATAGCCAACATTGTATAAAATTCTGCGTGCTGAAATTCCTTCTAATTGAAATCATTCTGTAAGAGAAGTAGGGCTATCTGATGGCCTCTTACTATGTGATAAGCGCCCTTGGAGGCCACCATTCCATGAAAGTGACATGAATATGGAGCATAAAAAATTACTAGTATTGTACCACTATGACCCGTAAAAATGGTAATTTCATATATTTCAAAGTAATAATAATGTCTTTTATTTTACATAATAGTGATAATTTTAAAAGTTTAAGTAAGTTTTCTGAGCTCAAATAGACAATAAGTGATAGAACTAGGCTACAGTCCTCGTCTGAATCAAATATCTGTATTATTTTAGTTATAGTACCTAATTCTTCAATATTAGTAAACATAAATGAATATTAGAAAAACAAAGAGCAAATGATTAGGAAGATGATTCCTAAGTGAATTCATTGAAAAGTATTTTTGTATTACTTCGAAAATAGTAACATTTTACTTTCCACAGAAGATAGTAGATAACACTTAAAATTGTCAAGTATCCATTCTCAAATACCACTAAAATACTCTTCAAGAAATCATGTAACACTTTAGGAGGTTAAGGCAGGCAGATTACCTGAGGTCAGGAGTTCAAGACCAGCCTGGCCAACACAGTGAAACTCTGTCTCTACTACAAATACAAAAATTATCCAGGTGTGGTAACGCGTGCCTGCTATCCCAGCTACTCAGGAGGCTGAGGCAGGCAACTCGCTTCTACCCAGAAGGTCAAGGTTGCAGTGAGCCGAGATCACGCCACTACACTCCAGCCTGGGCAACAGAGTGAGACTACATCTCAAAAAAAAAAAAAAAAAAAAAAAAAATTAAAAAATCATATAGGTAGACTAGGTAACCAGAAAACATCCCACTGAAAATACTTAGCTCTGCCTAGTAAAATATAACAGATATATTTTTAACACTAAACTGAGCATGAGTAGTAAGAAAAGTTCCTCGGAGCTAGAAATGAAGTGGTAACTGAATACCAGTGCAGTGAACAGCAGGCTGGTCCTGCAGCTCATCTGGGATTATTTACTGGTCGGTTGTGGAAACTAGTGAGAAGGTGGTTTTTGTTTGCTTGTTTTCATTATTTCTAGAATAGGAAACAACGCTTTGGGCCAATGGAAAAGCAGGAATTAAATGCCTAAATAAGGCAGGGAAATTCATACCTGCAGTTGAAAGGACAATGTAAGTTTATCTACTAGTATGAGGCAACGTGAATGTTTGCGTATCTCAGAATGGGATCTCTATGGAGAGTGAACAAAGTATCTGCTGGAAATTTGTTGCTCCTGTCCTTCCTTTACCAAGCTTTTGGGTTTTGAATTTACCTACGTGACCCTGGAATAAATTAAATAAAGCCAATAAATTAAATAAAATTTAGTCTACTAAAACATTTGCTAAAGAAGTTACTGGAGATGTTCTTCAAAAGAACACAAATCTATAAGGAATGATGGAGTGAGGTGCATAAAAAGTACTGGGCAAAGAAATTGGTGATCATATGGGCAAATCAGACTAAGCTTTTAAGAATAAAATATTAAAGGAATACTATACAGGAACAATAGGATTGGGAAGAGAGATTTCAATAGATAAGAGATTACAGCTGATTTTTGCAACTCAGAAAGCAATTGGAAGTATCATAACTGGCTTACCTGAGAGAAGGAAATGAAAATCTAAATAAACTTTGGAATGGGATAACAATGAAAAGAAATCTGACTTACGTCAAAGAAACCTGGAGAGGCTCAAGACATGGAGGCAGCTGACACAGAAAAGAGTGAGTTAAGGGACATAAAATGGGGTAGTAAATTGCAGCCAATGAATGGAGTAGTCAGGTCTCTCCCCTTTGTCCACAAATGCCAGCAACTAGGCACCTGCCTTCAAGGCAAGGGAAAGGGGCCTTTAAGAGGTAGAACAAGTAAATAAAGAGAAGTTCAGGATTCAAGAACAGCTTGCACAGTTGAAGGCAGAATGAGGAGGGGAGTGAAAAGAGGACTGACTGAGGGCCTTCCCATGGAGTGCTCAGATCCTTAATACCCCCGCCCTATCCCATGCAGAATACCAGCAACACAGGGTTTTCCCCCTTTCCTCCAGCCCACCCTTTTCGCTGATGCCTTACCTCTCAAGAAATTGTTGAATTCAGATCTAGAGAAACTAAATCGCAGTAGGGAAAAGGTTTTCAAATACCTACATTTAGAGGTCCCCTGTAAATGACTGACTCCCAAACCAGACACAACACAGTGAATCTATTCCATCTAGAATGCATATCTATGCATTAGGAACTCGATTCAGCTTTTTATTAATTAACTCATTCTTAAACATCAACGGGTAACCAAGAATCGTCAATCATATCAGGAAAGACACAAATTAAAAAGACTGGAACTAAAACAAATTATTAGGAGAAGGAAATCTATGGAAACAGAAGAAATCTTTAAAAAATAATAATCCTTAGAGATAGAAACTTACAGCATTTTATGAAGCAGGATGCCATGCAAAAAAGAAACCAATAAAAGCAAGAAAGAGCTTATAGAATTTAAAGATATGATAGCAACATGATTTTCATTTGGAGGATAGAAGAATGAAGGTAATGAAATCTTCTTATATGCGAATGAAAAATCAGGACATAAAAGAATGTAAGAAGAAATTATGAAAGAAATCAATATGCGGTCCAAATGGCAGAAAAAGAACAAAGGAAGGGAAAGAACAATAACTAAGAATTGAAGATCACAGTCACTATTTCTGCTATTTACATATAATTCTAGTTTAATCACCTGAGAAAAGTTGTTTTACCCTATGAAAACCTTTTCCCATTTCTGTACTGATGATTCTGTGTGATGTGTGGTGATTCACACAACTCCATGTAAGTGTTAAATTAATATACCTAAACTAGATTGATAAATGACCACCTTCAAAAAAAATCTAAAAGTTTCAGATGCTTGATTCATTGCCCACTCGCCCCCAGCCCACCCCCCCCCAAAAAAAAAAAAAAAGTTAGAAAAGAAAAAAAAAAAAAAAAACTTAAATTTCCGTGATTCTGTATATGCTTAGACCATGGTACTGGATATAGAAACCATGTGACCTTTCTAAAAAAAATTGTGAAGCCTGAATACTTAGGCTTCCTGTACCAAAAATATGATTTTAAAGGCTGTTTTATTCTTTTCAGGAGGCTTTTTTTTTTTTTTTTTTTTTAAGATTTAGAAGTTTTAATTTACTGAACCATATGGAAGGAAAGGAAAGACTCCTATACTACAATCCAAATTTTTAATCCCCCCCACCAAGACTTTTATAGTTTCCGACTTGCTGATTAAATGAAATACAAACCCTATTATGGAATGGCTTAAATTCACAGTGCCAAAACCCCACAACCATCTTTAACAGCTTCTTTCTAAATTATGACATTTGGCAAATTTCTGATCCCTATGGATAGCTTTTGTCTAATTTGGGGTTTCTTGGCCTGGTAACAGCCCACTGGCTTAACATCGAATTTGGAAAGGTAGAAAATACCACACATTTTGACTTCTGAATGCTTTAAATATATTGTAAAATGGAATTGGCTGCTAGTCTCAAGAGAAGAGGAATAGAAATTGAGTGGTGTTTTCACTCTTTCATCAAAACTGACCGAAGGCAAAATATGTAGAAATGAAATGCAACTATATTAGGCTTAGACTGTAGAGTAGGCTTTTATATAAGAGTTATAAGATATGTTAGAAAAAAAATGATTATTAGTACTTTTATTATAGTCAGTGGAATGATTCACTCAGTACTTTATAAAAGTTTTTCTTTAAGAATTTGTGTAATATTTACAGACTTTAGAAAAGTTCAAACGGATTTAAGGTTTCCCAGAATGCTTTGGCACATTCTATAGATCAAATCCTCTTTTATTTCTCTGCCAAAAATGTCCTTTTCCTCTCTTTGCCTGTTCAAATTTTATTTCTTCCTTCATGCCTTTCTTAAGCAGTTATTTTTGTTGTTGTTGTTTTTTCTCTATACTTCATTAGTACCAGTCTCAGTATCTTCATAATAGGGCACTTCCAAATAGAATGACACATACATATGTGTCTGTCTTTTGACACTAGATATGGGGCAGGGAGTGAGTCTTGACTTTTTATTTCTTCAGTACCTGGCATTTCAATGTATTAGTTACTATCCCTGTACCCATGTGCCTTTTCCTTTATAAGTCATTTAAGGGCTGGGGACATGGCTTTTAAATGTTTTTGTTCTCCCCCTCCCCCCAATACTCATTCCCTCATGAATCCCTTCATTTGGTCAACACATGTATTGATACTTATTCCTTCAAGCTAGGCATTGCTTTAATCCTCAGTGATCTGTGCTGGGAAAAAAAAAAAAATGAATGAGGGTGGCATGATTATAGAGTAATCTTCCAAAAATCCTAGATGGGGAGGTGGGCAAAAGAGAGGTGTGCATCTCTTCAGTGCCTGTGCTTGACATGTGTTATTTAAGAGAGCTTGATAACAACGCTTAGGGAGTATTATCCTGTTTTTATAAACGAAGAATCTGAGCTTCAAAGGTTTGAGGAACATCCCCAGAAGTCATTTCACTACTAAATAGTAGAACTGAATAGAACTTCAAGATTTTCTGAACTGAGTGTCATTAATTTTCTCTCCAAATTAAATAATTTTAAGTGTGGAGTTTTTTTCCCACTTGGTATCTGTGATTAAACTGATTGGAGATTGGAAAAGTAACTTGACTACTTAGTTACTTAGTGAGTTACAACTTAACTTAGTTACTCAGTAACTACTTATCCCCCCATCCTCTTTTTAGAACTTATTTTTAGAAACTACCTTTGGATACTAGTTACATTTGAGTAGTTAAACAGAATTTTATTATTAAGCATGATAGGTCATGAACATAAGATTTCAGTTTTAGGCTACTGACACTTTTAGATCCTACATTATACTTCTAATACAAACATTTCAGGGTATGCTGGAGAATAGTTTTGTTATTAGAGCCATTGTAGCCTCCATGTTTAAATATAGTTGGGCTCCAGTGACAGCTCTTTAAAATATATGGAAATTTCATACCAATGTCATGTCCAATTAAAATACTAAACACGAGATGAGTTTGAATTGCTCCGCTTAAAATTGTGATTTATTCCTTGTTTGAACTTTGTTACCTAGGGCAAATGCCATGAATTTAAAATTGGGCATGCGTTAAGAGAGAAAAGAAGGAATAGCATTTCCATTAAAATGGTATTTCAAATGGTTTTATAGTTGTTTCTAAGGTTGTGTGGGTTCTATAGTTGTGCGCACATGCTTACTTTGATTTTTTGTCTTCCTTTCTTTTTGTCCTTTTTATTTAAGCCAAATATTTTTCAGTTTTGTGAGCCAATAAAATTAATGTTGACTTAAATTGTAGTAAAAGTTACTTGGCTGTTAGCTTATTTTCCAGATTCAGGTTAGTAGGAGAGAAGGAAGGATACTGGAGACTCTGACAGTAATTCTTGATACAGAAAACCTTTATTTTGGCTACGGCATGAGAGCACTGAGCCAGACTTCTGTGTCTAGCCAAAGTTAATTAGGCTACATAAAACTCCAGTTGTGGAAGTACTGGAGGTTCCACAGAAAAGCCCCATATCCCAGGCTAAAATGGTGTCAGTGTAGCTTATCTGGAAATGTAATACAGTGTGCTTCCATGGGCCTTTTGCTGTTATTGTTTAGAGCTAAGACTTCTTTTTCATTCATTTGACCTTCTCCAGGGAAGAGTTACTTCCATTTTGGGAGCTGACCGATATTTGGGTTGGGTTTTTTTTGTTTGTTTGTTTATTATAATTACTGCACAGACATGTTTTGATTGGAGCTAGTTCAGAACAAACGGTAATTTTTCCTGTTAATCTGATTGAATAATTATTATGGATATACAAAATTCAAGTTGCTAAATTTATTCTATGAAAAAGAGAACGCATAGTATCACACACATCATGCTACTAAAATATTGGGTGAAAATATAGAAGGAAGTTTAATCACTATAATATATTCAGCTAAGCCTTTATATGAAGTTGCTGTACCTAAACTTTATGATTTATCAGTTCGGGGCTAATAGAGTTATCATTATATTATTTTTACTCTGAAGCATAATGAATCTGATAGCTCATTTTTAAGGATCTTCCTTCTACTCCAAATATGCGTCTGTTTTCTAGTATCAGTCTTATGATTATTCTACTTGCTGTCACTAAGTGACACAGGAATCTCCAAATTTTCTCAGACTTTTATTCTACTTTTGTATGTCACTTAGTGGAAATCATCATTAGAGCTATTTCTTTTGCCTGATAGTCTCAGGAACAATAAAAATTAAAATACTCAAATTCTTTGGCATTAAAGGCCATATGAGACAATTTCAGCTATATCTACATATACGTGCTGCTTTGCTGGAAAAGTTAAGCTGTACGTATGTATGTATGTATGTATGTATGTATGTATGTATGTATGTATTTTTGAGACAGAGTCTCACTTTGTCACCCAGGCTGGAGTGCAGTGGCGTGATCTCGACTCACTGCAACCTCTGCCTCCCTTCAAGCCATTCTTCTCCCTCAGCCTCCTGAGTACCTGGGACTACAGGGGCGTGCCATCACGCCTGGCTACTTTTTGTATTTTTAGTGGAGACGGGGTTTCACTATATTGGCAAGGCTGGTCTTGAACTCCTGACCTCATGATCCGCCCGCCTCGGCCTCCCAAAGTGCTGGGGTTATAGGCGTGAGCCACCGCGCTGGGCCAGTTTTTTGTTTATTTATTTATAAATAGATAAGATTTGTTGACCCTTGAACAACACAAGTTTGAACTGTGCAAGGCTACTTGTACACAGTTTTTTTTTTTTTTCAATAAATACATTGGAAATTTTTTTGGAGATTTGCAACAATTTGACAAAAACATGCAGACAAACTTCATACCCTAGATATATTGAATAACTTTGTATAAAGTTAGATGTGTCATAAATACATAAAATATATGGAAATACTAGTCCATCATTTACTACCATAAGATATACATAAGTCTATTATACAAAGTTAAAATTTATCAAAATTTATGCACACAAACACAGGCTATTAGTAGTTATGTTTTGGAGGAGTCAAAAGTTATATGTACATTTTCACCTGCGTGAGGGTTGGTCCCTCTAACCCTCACATTGTTGAAGAGTCAATTGTATATTGCTTTTAAGTTAACTTACATTTCATCATAGTCAATGACTCTCTGAGGCTGGCGTGCGGATGGTAAAGGAATTTACCAAGACATTAATGAGTTTAGAAAGACAGGTTTATTTAGACAAATGGGGGAGATACATTGCAAGGGAGCAATGGGCAAGACAGCGGAGGAAAGGCTGTCTGCTGTTTGCAAAGAGGCAGGGGCTAGAGGGGAGTTTCATAAGGTTGTGCTGCTTTAGGCTGAATGCTTGCAGACAGGATGCTTGGGCCCAGGGTATGCTGTGAGCAGGGTGCTTCTAACAGGTTGCTTGGGTGCTAGTGAGCCGTTTGGGGTCGACCCCATTTCTCATCACATTTGCCCTCTACCCGTTTCTGTTCGTGCTAGCTAAGCTCATTTGTAATTTTTTATTAACTCCCCAGAGGTCCACACATTTTTAAATTTTTTTTTAATTTTATTTTTTATATTTTTTTGAGACAGAGTCTCGCTCTATCGCCCCAGGCTGGAGTGCAGTGGCACGATCTTGGCTCACTGGAACCTCCGCCTGTCGGGTTCGAGCAATTCTCGTGTCTCAGCCTCTGAAGTAGCTGGGACTACAGGTGTCCGCTACCACGCCCGGCTAATTTTAGTAGAGCCGTGGTTCCGCTATGTTGACCAGGCTAGACTCAAGTCATCTGCCCACCTCGGCCTCCCGGAGTGCTAGGATTACAACACCCGTGAGCCACCGTGCCCGTCTCACACATTTTGTTGTTGTTATTTAACTTGTCTGTTTGGTTTCTGTATTTGATCTATCGTCGTCATTTAATGCAATTTAAATAGCCATCTGGCTCAAGCCCTCACAATCCCTAGTACTCTGATATCCCATGTTACTGGAGGCATATAGATGGAGAAGTGGCATGCTTCTTAAATATAGCTTGGCTTTCTTACAAAACATAACCAAAAAAAGCAGTCCTTTATAAAAACTTGCATTGGATACACATTTTTGTTGAGCCTGAACTCTGTCTCTTCTGTCTAATAAGCAGTGGTAATACAAAGACTAACAGCATTCCCTGGGCCTCCATGTATTTTATTTCGGTGAAATTCACAATAAAAGTCAGTCTACCATACTAGTGACTGGTGGAAATCGTTTTTGTTTCAGAAAGCACAAATATGTAGGTACATTCATTGTATTACCTTACCCTTTAATTTTTATTATAGGCGCATGATCCCATACCACTTGGAAGATTGCAGCCCCCGCCCCCCATTTTACAGCTTTCATTTGTTAAATAAGCCCCATGGATACTCTATGATACTTGACTTCATAGCTTCCAGCTTGTTATTTTTTCTGCTGCATCATATGGACTCTCCTATCACATAATAAAGCAGAAAAACATTTTAACATGAGTTAAACTGTTTTTAATTTATGCTTTATGTTTTCCTTGCTTGGTAATTTTTCTCTAATATATCAAGTAGAACATGTGAGTATCACTCCTTGTTAAAACAGCATCTGGTCTAAGCCTATGTTTACTCTTAGGAGTGATGGTATAGACAATATGCATTTTTAGAAACAAACATATTTCTTCTCAAGTAGTTGGGCCAATGCTTTTACAAAAAGAAGTTGTATTTTTTCCTTGTGGCATTTGGATACACACACACACACCCACATGCACATAAATGATGCCACATCTGTTCTGAGATGTGAAAGTCTTCATTTTTGCAGACTCATAAATAGGTTCAAAACCTTCCTGGCCATGAATATGTTCACAAGTTCATAAGGTTTTTGTGATTTCCCCTTATGTTTACCTATATTATATTTGAGGCCCATGAGGCTCAGCAACCTAAAGCATGAAGCCTGCAGAGCTATATAGTGTATCCTTAGTTTTTAGTAAAATTATACTTGCTTCAAACACAGTTAATTCTGGGGTCAGCTTCACATTTTCCCCAAGTTCTGAGCTTCTTATTCGTTTCATCTATCCCTTCATACATTGAATAAATCCTCATCTGTTGTTTTCTTCACATTATGAATAATTAAATATTACGTATAAGATGGATTGTTTTGTGAGGTGGCTCCCTCCTGTTTTCTGAAAGCAGTACTATTTAAATTGCTTTGCTTTGTTTGTTTGTTTTCGAGACAGGGTCTTGCTCTGTCACTGGAGCTGGAGTGTTGTGGTCCACACCTCCTTGGCTCAAGCTGTCCTCCTTCCTTGAATCCCCCAAGGCACTGGTATTACATTTGTGAGCCACCACATCAGCCCTTTAAAATTGCTCTTTAGCTTTTTGGCTATTATGCTAAAATATACATATGTGGTACCTGATGTACAAAAATGCCTGACTTCAAAATGCATAAAAACATTTTCAAAAGAAACCTTCATTCAGTTTTTAGATTTTTCTTCTAATACAATTCTGAAAAGAAAATGTATTTTCTATGTGTATTTTTAAGTGAAAAGAATTTTAACATTGCTACTGCTAAAAAGTATTTAAGTATTTGTATATGTGATAGAAAATAATGATAGTGGAGTTTATAGCTGAATTTTTAATTTAAATGTGATGTATGTAGTTTTCCTCAAATGTGAAATTTTGAAGGAACCATTATGATACTCCACACTGAAAGGGGTGAGGGTGAAGGGATGGGAGACCTGATCGAATTGGCTTGACCTTTATCTGGTAAACATTTAACTGGTGAAATGTTGGATTGGAGCCAGAGCACCTGAGCATTTTCCTGCCTAGTAATTGATTTCTTCTCACAGTGGAAGGCATAATTCTTTTAAAAGGCTTAAAATTGCAGGACTCTCATTTCTACGACATAATTGAGGCTCTTTGTCAAAAGTGACAGGATGAGGTACATTCTTGAGCATATACTGTAATTCAGTCTGCATAGTAATAACAATACTTGTGGTAGAGGACCTCAGTATGCAGAATAACTCATGTGTAAGTAGGACTCTTGGTCAGTTTGACATTAGCTGTATGGCATAGAGTTTACATTGGGCAGTGACTATTGTATAAAGCCATATATAATGATGTCATATAATGGAGAAATAAGTAGTGTGGTTTTTAGATGTAACATCACCAATAAATTTTTGTCTCTGAAAAATGAAACCTGAAGATATCATCTATTTTATAGGTTTTTCTATTTCTCATCTTTTGAGATGAAATAGCAATAGCGAGAAGGGGAAAAGACTTTCTGTCTGCTTGAATCAGAAATTTACTCACTTAAAGCAGAAAATTACTTGATCAGAAGCCTATGACCTTATGTTGTAAAGTTTCCTTGCATACCGCAAAGAGGTTACATCAGCAGAAGTAAAGGATTAAGTTGAAATCTGTTGCTTTGGCTAGAGATGTTTTCCTGAGGGTATCTGTCTTCCCCTTTTCTACCTAGGGTACACATTTGCCAAAGTGGTAATCACGTCCTCCACTCTGTCTCTGCTGATATGGATGAGGACTTTTCCATCCTGACTCCCTCACCGTCTTAATACTTCTCTCTCTTTCTCTGTCTCTCTCTCTCTATATATATATGTGTGTGTATGTATATATGTATATACATATTTACGTATAGTTATATACATCTATATTGATACAGGCATATATAACTATTTATGCCTTTATACATTTGCCTTGACTCTGTGTGTGCGTGTGTGTGTGTGTGTGTGTGTGTGTGTGTATATATATATAGAGAGAGAGAGAGAACTATAATATTTTTATATATGGTTACATATGTCTATATATAGGCATATATAACTGCGTTTATGCCTTTATACATTAGCTTTGATTGTAAACATTAGCAAAGCTGACTCATCAAGTAATGCTACACAGCAAGGATTGCTGTTAAGTAAGAATAAAACGAAGAATTTCAAATACGCTGAAATTGAAGAATGCCGAGAAGATTTTACTACTGCCATTATTGCTTTGATAGGAATTATCAAAGCAGTAGTCCTAAAATGTTCAAAATCCATTTCCAAAATGTATTCCACATAACTATAATAATTCTAGATGTCCTTTGAAAAAAAATCCGGCCGGGCGCGGTGGCTCAAGCCTGTAATCCCAGCACTTTGGGAGGCCGAGACGGGCGGATCACGAGGTCGGGAGATCGAGACCATCCTGGCTAACACGGTGAAACCCCGTCTCTACTAAAAAATACAAAAAACTAGCTGGACGAGGTGGCGGGCACCTGTAGTCCCAGCTACTCGGGAGGCTGAGGCAGGAGAATGGCGTGAACCCGGGAGGCGGAGCTTGCAGTGAGCTGAGATCCGGCCACTGCACTCCAGCCTAGGCGACAGAGCTAGACTCCATCTCAAAAAAAAAAAAAAAAAAGAAAAAGAAAAAAAATCCAGTAGTCAAATTAGTGTGAGGAAAGATACATACCATATTTCATTCTTAAAATGTGTATATATGGTATCCATTAAAGGCTCTGAAAGTCTTCTTGGTAATTAAAACCCTATTTAGCTTATTCATCATGTGGAACAGGTTTTTTTCAAGTTGAATCCGTTTATCGCAAGATAACAGTATTCTGCCAAATGTACTTTGGAGAATTTTGTAAGACACCAAACTGAAAGGGAGCAGACATGAAGAATACAAAAGTTTTAGAAATAAACATAGGTGAAAGAAACTACTATTTACCTGGTATACTGGTAGACCTTGAGTTGGTGGCAGAACACCTGAGCTGTTGTTTACTCAGTAATTTATTACTGTCAAGTGTCTAGTCACAGTTTAGCATTGGAAAATGTACTAAAAATGAGTGTGATTCATTGCTCTTCTCTATGATTGGTATGATGGGTGGACGGAGATAATAGGAGAGTTCCAGGAAATCAGGATGCAGATGCCAATGAGGTCAACATTTTGAAAGAGAAAGATTTATTATTAACATCAAGGCTACAGCTATGCTGAAAATAGCCATTTGTCTAGATGAATCCAAAAGAAAAGAGTTGAACTACCAGTTGATAATGATAAAATACATTTAAGGATATTTATGCAATTTTCAGAATACTAGTTAAAAGAAAAAAGACAAAAAACTTTGTTTTCATGCTTATAAAACTTCAGCCGTAAGTTCGAAAGAGGAAATTGACTTTATTAATTTGTGACCTTAAGCAAATTGTAATTATTTTCCATTTCTCAAATAGAAACAGCATTTAGTGATTGCAGTATTTAAAATCTTTTCCTCACATATCTCTGGCAAGTGTTGTTACTTATATCCTATACAGAATAATACATCAGAGGAAGCAGTTATGTCTTTGAGATTTTTCCTTTAACTGGAATGCTCTCACCCTCCACATTTAGCAGTTTGAGTCATAATCTTTTTTTAAGTTTTATCTTATGAATTTATTTGTGTTGCAAACTATTTTAACCTGAAAAAAAATTACGAGGCACCTATGTATTTTTAACTCAGATAAAACAAAGGCTATAATTTTATGGCATTTATGTTAAATTTTTAATGCAATTCATTTGTAATAAAGTCTTCATTTTAGAATAGTTTGATTACAGAATTGAAGTTAGTACAGAGAGTTCTCAGATACCCACACTCAGTTTCTCCTATTATTAATATAATACATTAGTATGATACAGTTGTCACAATGAGCCAACATAAATATATTGTTATTAACTAAAGTCCATATTTTATCCGGATTTCTTCAGTTTTTTCCTTGATGTCCTTCTGTTGTTCCAGGATCCCATTTAGGAAACCATGTTACATTTAGTGATCATGTCTCCTTAGGCTCCTCTTGCTGTGACAGTTTCTCAGACTTCATTTTATTTTGATGACCTTGACAATTTTGAGGAGTAAAGGTTACATATTTTGTAGAATGTTCTTCAGTTGGTATTTGGCTGATATTTTGTCATGATTAGACTTGAATTATGGGGTTTGGGAGGAAAACCACCAGAGGTAAATTGTCATCCTCATCATATTGAGGATATCTATTAGCAGTGTGACTTATCACTGTTTATGCTAACGTTGATAATCTGGCTTGAGGTAGTTTTTATCATATTTCCCCATTATAAAGACACTCAGTGTATTAGTCTGTCTTCATGCTGCTGATAAAGACATTCCCAAGACTGCGCAATTTACAAAAGAGGGAGGTTCAATGGACTTACGGTTCCACATAGTTGGGGAGGCCACAAAATCATGGCAGAAGGCAAAGAGAAGCAAGTCACATCTTACATGGATGTCAGCAGGCAACGAGACAGAGAGAGAGAGAGAGAGAGAGAGAAAGTGAGTACTTGTGCAGGGAAACTCCCATTTTTAAAACCATTGTATCTCATGAGACTCACCCACCATCACGAGAACAGCATGGGAAAGACCCACCAACGTGATTCAGTTCTCTCTCTCACCAGGTCCCTTCCACAATATGTGGGAATTATGGGAGCTACAATATGAGATTTGGGTGGAGACGCAGAGCCAAACCATATCATTCTGCCCCTGGCCCCTCCCAAATCTCATGTCTTCACATTTCAAAGCCAATCATACCTTCCCAACAGACTCCCAAAGTCTTAACTTGTTTCAGCATTAACTTAAAAGCTCCCAGTCCAAAGTCTCATCTGAGACAAGGCAAGTCCCTTCCACCTATGAGCCTTTAAAATCAAAAGCAAGTTAGTTACTTCCTAGATAAAATGATGATACAGGCATTAGGTAAATACAGCCATTCCAAATGGGAGAAATTGTCCAAAACAAAGTGGCTACAGGCCCCACGCAAGTCCAAAATCCAGTGGGGTGGTCAATTTTTTTTTTTTTTTTTGGAGACAGAGTCTCACTCTATCGCCTAGGCTGGAGTGCACTGGTGTGCACTCGGCTCACTGCAACCTCCACCTCCCCAGTTCAAGCAATTCTTCTGCTTCAACCTCCCAAGGACTACAGGCATATGCCACCATGCCCAGCAATTTTTTTGTATTTTTAGTGGACATGGGGTTTCACTGTGTTAGCCAGGATGGTCTCGACCTTGTAGAACCTGATGATTGTGTCTTGGGGGTGTTTGTTTTTTTATATTATCTTGCAGGAATTCTCTGATTTTCTCAAATTTGCATGTTGGCCTCTAGTAAGATTGGGAAAAATTTTGTGAACTGTTATATATCCTCAAATATGTTTTCCAAGTTGCTTGACTTCTCTCTCAGGAATGCCAGTGAATTGTAGGTTTGAACTCTTCACATAATCCCATGTTTCTTGGAGATTTAGTCATTTTTCTTATTGTTTATTCTCTTTTTTGTCTTGCTATGTTGATTCAAATGACTAGTCTTTGAGCTCTGAGATTCTTTGCTCAGCTTGCTCTGTCGTGTTGTTAAGCTGTTGTATTGTTAATGCTTCCAACCGTATTATGACATTCCTTGTGAATTTTTCACTTCCAGAACTTTTCCTGTTTTTTTGGTTTAGTTCTTTCTTAAAATGACTATTGCATCTTTCAATTCTTGGATCGTTTTGCTGGAGTCCCTGGATTCTTTGGATTGTGTTGTGACTTTCTTCTAGATCTCATTGAGTTTCCTTGCCATCAAAATTTCTGAATTGTACATCTGTCATTTCAGCCATGTCAATCTGGTTAAGAAGCATTTCTGGGAAGCTAGTGAGATCATTTAGAGGCAAGGAGACACTTAGACTTTTTGAATTGCCAGAGTTCTTATGCTGATTCTTTCTCATATGAGAGGGCTTGTGTTCCTTTATCTGTTTTAGAATTTGCTGTCATTTGGATGGGATTTTTTATTTTTATATTCTTTATTTACCTTAAAGGTTTGACTGTGAGATATATATCTGTTTGTTTGCCTTCAATTCTGGGTCCTAAAAGAAGTCCATGGCTTTGCACGGGATCTTTATTTGTGGAAAGATTCCTGCATTTTGTTTCACAGGTGTGTATACTGGCCGAATTTTTTTTTTTTTTTTGAGTGGAGGTAGGGCAGCGTAATTCAAGTTCCAATCCAGTAGATGGTGCTTAAGACTCATGGCTGGTAGGTGGGAAGCAGGGAGTGGTGGCTCAGGCCTGTAATTCCAGCAATTTGGGAGGCCAAGGCAGGCAGATCACTTTAGGAAGCCCAGGAGGGCAGATCACTTAAGGTCAGGAGTTTGTGACCAGCCTGGCCAACATGGTGAAACATTGTCTCTACTAAAAATACAAAAATTAGCCTAGTATGATGGTGTACGCCTGTAATCCCAGCTACTCCAGAGGCTGCGGCAGGAGAATCGCTTGAACCCAGGAGGCAGAGGTTGCAGAGAGCCGAGATCGTGCCACTACACTCCAGCCTGGGCGATAGAGCTAGGCTCCATCTTTAGAAATAAAAAAGAGAGAAGAGAGAGAGAGAGAAAAGGAAAAAGAGCCTGGGATGCAGAGAATGCAATGAGCCGAGATCGCACCACTGCACTCCAGCCTGGGAAACACAAGGAGACTCTGGTCTCCAAAAAAAAAAAGAGTAATGGCTGGCAGATTGGCTCTTAGCCTAGCACCTCTTTTGAATTTAACCTAGCACCTCTTTTGAATTTAGCCTCGCACCTCTTTTGTAATTCAGCACCTTTGCAGCAGTGCTCTGTGGTGGGGGAGATGGGAGAGAAGAGATGACCCCCTTACCATATACGTTCTTGGACCTTAGGGGAGCCTTCTGCAATCACTGGTGCCATGCCCTTGAACCCCTGCCTCACTTCCCCTTGCTCTGAGAGTGAGGGCTCTTCCCCTGCTCCAACCACAAATCTCAGCTCTGCATTCTGGAGCTGTCTGCTCTGACCGTGGGGACTTGGTACCCACTGGGCCAGCTGCCTTATCCTCTGACCCTTTGAGATCAAGCCCCAGCTGTGCTTGGTGGGGACAGGGGGATTTGGCAGGGAATTGCCCCAGGGTGGGGTTGTTCCCAGGCCACTAGCAAAGCACTCAAAGCAATATGCCTGCTCCTGTGCAAGCAGTCAGGCAGGGAACCCCAAGAGGGGTCAGTGCACAGGCAGATATGCAGATCTGACCACCTTGATAACTCAGGAAAGACAGCCCTGTTCTCTCCCAGTCCAGTCAGCAAAGTCAAGAGCCATGCAGAGTAACATGGAGAACCCTTGGATATGGATGTCTATTACCGTATTTTATTGCAGCTGTGCCCATGCAAAATCCCCTGGGCTTTACACATGCTCAAGCTCAGTCTATGTCTACTCTCTGGGCAGTCCCCCCTACCAGCTTAACTGTCTGTATGGGTGGTGGCATCTCGTGCAGCAAGGATCCCAGAAGTCCATGGTAAGAGTGGGTTTCTCCACAGGTTCTTCACTTACCACTTCCTTAGGAGCCATTCAGGGACAAGGAATCCTTCCTATAGGTCAGCTATCCCATACAGTGCTCCCAGTTTCATCTCTCTTTAGCCTTGGTGCCTGCATTGCCTCTCTGTCAACTCTCAGTGTTTTCTTCCAAAAGATCTGTTTTGAAGTATGTTGATTTACTCCGTAGTTTGGTCTCACTCGCTGGGAGAGTCTCTTCCTGGGTGTGCCTAGTTGGCACTTTTCCCACCTTTTCTTAGGATACTTTTTATTTCTTTGCTATCATTTGTAGTGTTTCCTCTTTCATTTCTGATTTTTGTTATTCAAATCTTCTTTCTTTTTTCTTAGTCTGGCTAACAATTTGCTGACTTTACCTTTAAAAAACCGAACTCTTCATTGTGGCAGACAGTGTGGCGATTCTTCAAGGATCTAGAGCTAGAAATACCATTTGACCCAGCAATCCCATTACTAGGTCCATTACTGGGTATATACCGAAAGGATTATAAATCATGCTACTATGAAGACACATGCAAATGTATGTTTATTGTGGCACTATTCACAATAGCAAAGACTTGGAACCAACCCACATGTCCATCAAGGATAGACTGGGTTAAGAAAATGTGGCACATATACACCATGGAATACTATGCAACCATAAAAAGGGTGAGTTCATGTCCTTTGCAAGGATATGGATAAAGCGGAAACTATCATTCTAAGCAAACTGTCACAAGGACAGAAAACCAAATACCGCATGTTCTCACTCATAGGTGGGAGTTGAACAACGAGAACACATGGACACAGGGCAGGGCACATCACACATCAGGGCCTGGCAGGGGTTGGGGGGCTGGGGGAGGGACAGCATTAAGAGAAATACCTAATGTAAATGACGAGTTGATAGGTGCCGCAAACCACCATGGCACATGTATACCTGTGTAACAAACCTGCACATTGTGCACATGTACCCTGGAACTTAAAGTATAATAGAAAAAAGAAAAGAAAATTTAGAATTGAAAAAAAAAAATTTGAACTCTCAGTATTGTTGCCATTTTTCTATTGTTTTTCTATTCTCTATTTTGTTTATTTCTGTTCTAATCTTTATTGTTCCCTTCCTTCTGCTGACTTTGGACTTAGTTTTTTCTTTTTTATCTAGTTCCTTGAGGTATAGGTTGTTGATTTGAGCTCTTTGTTCTTTTGTAATATACACACTTACCACTTAAACTTCAGTCTTAAGACTGCTTCTGCTGCATTGTATTTCATTCTTCTTATGTTTTAATTGAGCATTTAATATGATTTTATTTCCTCTCCTAGTATATCAATTATATTTCTTCAAAAATTTTCATGGTGGTTGCCCTGGAATTTGTGATGTACATTTTAAGTATACCTTTAAGTGACATTCAACTGCTGGATGTGTATACAATTACCTTATGGAGTATTCACAGTTCCTCCCTCCTGTCCCTTGTGGTATCTCTGTCACTCATTCTACTTACCTGTATGCCGTAATCATCTAATAACTTATTACTATTATTACTTTAAACTGTTCTTTAGATAAGCTAAGAAAAAGACAAATATTTTACTTACCTTCATTTATTCTTTCTATAACCCTCTTCATTTTTTAATATAGATCCAAATCTCTGATATCATGTTCCTTCTGCCTGAAGAAAATCTTTTCAGATTTCTTAAGAGAAAGTCTTATAATAAATTCCCTCAGGTTTTGTATCTAGAAAGTTTATAGTTCTGCTTCATTTTTAAAGGATAGTTTCACTGGATATAAAATTCTAGATTTGTGGGGTTGTTTTTCAGTGTTTTGAATATTTTACTCTACTCTCTTCTTGATTGATAGTTTCTGATGAGAAGTCCACTGTAATTTGCAACCTTATTCATCTATAGGTAAGATGATTTTTTCCCCCCTTTGGACTTCTTTCAAGATTTTCTCTTTGTCTTCCTACAGGTTTGAATATATTAGGTTGGAGCAAAAGTAATTGCAGGTTTTCCATTGAAAGTAATGGCAAGAACCACAGTTACTTTTGCACCAACCTAATAATATGCCTATGTTTAGTATTTTGGGGATATATCTTACTGGTGGCCTTTTGAGTGTTTTGAATCTCTGGTTTTTGCATCTTTCATTACTTTGGGAATGCCATCAATCACTATAATATTAACTCTATTTTTCTTCTCCTTCTGATATTCCAATTGCCCATATGTCACATATTTTGGAATTGTTGCACAGTTCTTTGATATTCTGTACTCTTCATTCTTTTATTCATTGCATGTCCATTTAGAAGTTTCTGTTGATCCTTCGTCAAGCTCACTGATTATTTCCTTGGCCATCCTGGGTCTTCTAATCAGCCCATCAAAGACATTCTTTACTTTTGTAGAGTGGTTTTGATTTCTAGTGTTTTCCTTTGATTTTCTTAGATCCTCTCCCTGCTTATATTACCCATCTCTTCTTGCGCATTGTCTACTTTTTACATTAGAGCCCTTAACATATTGATTATAGTTATTGTAAGTTCTCTGTCAATTCCAAAATTTGTTTCATACTCCAACATGTAAGTCTGGTTTTGATGCTTGCTTTGTGTCTTTGGACTTTGTTTTTCCAATCTTTTGCCATGTCTCATGTTTTTTTGATGAATGCAGGATATGTTGAATTGGGTGGTAGAAACTGAAATAAATAGCCTCTAATGTGAGAACTGATGTTAATCTGGCTGTGAACTGGGCCTTGTTTAGTGTTTGTTGTAGCTACAACTGCTAGAGGCTTCAAATTTCTCTTCCATTCTGATTTTTATGTCCTCTCTTGCCCTTAGGTTTCCCTTAGTACTCTTTCTTTGAGAGATGCTGTCTTGAGACTCTTTCACTTGTAGTCCACTGTTATACAAGAGGCGAGCTGTTGTGATGACGAAGTATGAGGGAGGAGGAACATTCTGTCATTAGTCAATTACATCTCAGACTTTGAATGGGCCTGTGATTACATCTCAGTCTTTGAATGGGCCTGTGTCTGTGTCCTGTGACCTTCATGAGTTATTCTGCTAACTCCTAACTACAGGTGAGACGAAGTAGATAGAGATTCATTGAGAGGAGTGTCTTTACCCACAGCTCTGGGGAAGGCTCTGGTGGCATCTTTCATCCTGGAGAGTAGGCCTCTGTTATTGAGGGGGCTCTGGATGTGTTTCACAGGGATGAGTCTTCTACTTCCCCTGTCATCACCAGGAGAGTGAGGGATCTTTTTTTGTACTTCACTATGAAAACTCAATCCGGTTCCTGAAAGGTAACGGTTGAGTACCCCCTAAGACTTTGGTCCTCAGGGTTTTTCTTTCTCCTGATAGTCTACCCTCAAGCTCCAGCAAGTTGACAAAATTACCATGTAAGTGTGCCTATGAGATTTTTGGCTCGATTGGCTTCTGCATCAGAAAAGCAGGTCTCCACTGTGATTCTCCAGAATCTCCTGTCTCTCCACATTATAGGGTGGTGGCTTGCCTTTCAAACTCATTTGTCTGATGGATCTCAGAAAAATCATTGATTTCCAGTTTGTCTAGTTCTCTCTTGTAAAAATAGGAGTGATGAAATTTTTATGACAATTTAGATTTCCCTTTTTTCCCAAAAAAACGCTGTGAGAACTGATCTCTTCCTTCTTTATACTGTTGAGACACTTTCAACCCCTCTTATAGTACTTTTTGTAGGTTGTCTAATGTAACAATGGCCCCCATCCTTTTGGGCACCAGGGACCAGTTTCATGGAAGACAGTGTTTCCATGGACGGGGTAGAAGATGGGGACTTGGGAGGGACAATTTTGGGTTTAGACTCTTCCACCTCAGATCAACAGGCATTAGATTTTCATAAGGAGTACACAACCTAGATCCCTCACATGTGCAGTTCACAACAGGGTTTTGTGCTCCTGTGAGAATCTAATGCTGCCACTGATCTGACAGGAGATGGAGCTCAGGTAGTAATGTGAGTGATGGGGAGCAGCTTTAAATACAGATGAAGTTTTGTTCATTCACCCACCACTCACCTCCTGCTGTGCAGCCTGGTTCCAAACAGGCCATGAACTGGTCCCGTTCATCTAAAACCAGCTCAATCATCCCATACATCTGATATTTATGATTTTGTTCGAATAAACATAGAAATTGAGCCTCCCGTTCTTAAAACTTGTTTATCTTGTCTGAGTTCCTTTCTCAAGAAACCAACCATCAGGCCTCCCAGATAGTATCAAGGAAGTGAAACTCACCACATCATCTCATCTGATCAGTGAGAGGCCAGACCTCTCACCCATCAGGATTGCCTGAGCAACAACCTGCTTCCTGTTGACCAGCTCTTCTCTTCCTTACCCCTCCCACATTCCTGTTTTCCTGCATGTAGTTACATTTCTTCCTTGCTATATAAACACTTGGTCTTAGTTGCTCAGGGAGATGAATTTGAGACTGATCTCCCATCTCCTCAGCTATAGCACCCAAATAAAGCCTTCTTCCCCAGTGATCGTCATTGTCTCAGTAATTGGTTTGCTGTGCAGCAAGCAACAGGATCTAGACCAAACCCTTGTCATTTCAGTAACAAATCTATGTCTGTGTCTAAATCTGCATCTTAATATATCAGGAATCACAGATGTTCATGAGATATGCCATATATTTTTATTTTCCCATCGCACAAAGCGTAATGTGCATTGTATGTAGTAAATGCTCGGTTGATGTTTTATTATTTATTTATTTATTTTGAAATGGAGTTTTGCTCTTGTCACCCAGGCTGGAGTGCAATGAATGGTGCGATCTTGGCTCACTGCCGTCTCCACCTCCCGGGTTCAAGAGATTATCCTGCCTCAGCCTCCTGAGTAGCTGGGATTCCAGACATGTGCCACCACGCCCAACTAATTTTTGTATTTTTAGTAGAGATGGGGTTTTGCCATGTTGGCCAGGCTGGTCTTGAACTCCTGACCTCAGGTGATCTGCCCATGTCAGCATCCCAAAGTGTTGGGATTACAGGCGTGAACCACTGCACCTGGCCTGATGTTGTCTTAATATTTCAAAAGTATAGAATTAGATGTTTATAAAAATATGTTTGATCATAAAGCCTGACTTCCTTTTCCATTAGGACTCCATCATTTTAGTGTGGCAGCACTTATGAACACTGGTTCTAGACTTTCTGGCTTGTTCAACTGCTTATTAGTTCTGTGATTTGGGACAAGTTATTTAACTTCTCCTTATCTCATCCTTTTTGTCTGTAAAATGAGGGAAAAAGCATTTTCTTGTTGAGCAGTTAAATGAGTTCATACATGAATGTAAGGCACATAGAACAATGTCTGGTCAGCATATTGTAAGGACTTGATAGTTGTTAACCATTAGCAGTAAGAACAATATTATTGTTATCATTGTCATTTATATATTTGCATGACATGGAACAATTATTAATTTAACCATGCTAATTATTTAACCATAACTATACTTGTTCAGCCTCATCAACTATTATCGCCCACAGTTTTAAACATATGGTAATTCCCTAAGTATGTTCCATTCACTCATTCTTTTTTCTTTTCCAAACTTGGTGTTGCCTTGGTCTAGAATATCTTTTTCTTGCCTCTCCAAACTTAGTAAAGTCCTACCGATCCATACAACTTAATCTAAAACACTTTCTCTTCCATAAAATAGTTCCTAATTCTTCCAGGTAGCCTTCAAATTCTTCCACGCTTCTTATTGCATATGAATAACTACATGATACTGAATCCTAACATTAATAAATCTTGCTTATTTATTTATTTATTTATTTTAGATAATGAAAGTAGATACCATGTTCATTAGTGTTACTAGCTTGATTTTTTAGTGCATAGTTGTTCAATAAATATTTGTTAAATGAATACAGGTGAAATGACTCTAAAGCAGGGATTGGCTCAATTCACATGGAAGCTTTCAGTCAGGCCATAACACTCACTGATACATCACTGTCCTTCCCTAAGTTAATTTTTCTGTTATCTGTGCTCTCATGAGAGTAAATAGGTCACCTACTTTCTCTTATTATTAACTGTTATCATGTCTGTCTTACCCACTAGAGTGAAAGCTAGTCGAGTGTATCAGCTAGGTCTTACTTATTTTTTATGCCAAGAGAGGACCTTAAATAGCAATAAGCATTTGTTGAACAAAATATATCATTTTAGTGTTACATGGTGGACAGAAAAAATGAGAGAATAAAAAAATAAATATTAAAAGTTTGAAGGGGTAAATGGCAAAGGTGAAGTTTTACACAACGAATTAGACAAAAAGAGAAAAAAATGATGCTTTAAGTGGGTTAAAGAAAGTAGAGTCTGAGAAGATAACTTTTTATTTCATTCTGTTGGTTAAATTCTGTTGGCAGAAATCCTCAGCTTTAAGAAGAGATTGAAGACTGAATTTAAAGGGTCAAATAGTTAGATAACAATATGTTTGCATGTAAAATAATTTCTTTCCTATCTTTGTCTCAGTAAAATAATATGGTAGTCCTATGAATATACAAACAATTATTTTTGGAATATAGGCATGAAAAAACAAAATTTGTTATATTCATTTTTTATTCACTTGATAACATAGAAGGGTATGATCTTCTGGCCATCTGTTTTGCTCTGATAGACTTGGAATGGGAATCTCAGCAAAGTGTGTAATATAAGCCATTCACTTCAGAAGGAATTTGTAGAATTTCATGAACAGTGGTCGTGATATTAATGAGTATGTACCGTATTCTTCTGACAGGTATAACAGAATGTAGATAATCCTCTGTTCTTTTATTAGGTATGAAGTATGGCAGCTAGGAATAATGTGATCATTTATAGGAATTATAATATTTATGTATTTCAGTTGAAGAATCGGCTTGACATAAATGTGACGGGATTGAGAGTAGTGTGAAATATTTTCCACAGGAAGTGATTAGGTTGAATTTACGCTGAAAAAGGTTATAGAAGAAGCAAGCTTTTCTTTTTAGAGTTTTGCTATAGCTTTGCTGAAGTTTATTCTGATCTTAGAAATTACTAATTTTTGCTTAACATAATATCACTTAATTTGTAACACTAATTATTATACTAATATTAAAATTACTGTAGTAAAAGATATTTGAGAAATCTTTATTTGGAAATGTGAGGTTTTTTATAATAATATTTTAGATATCCAATTATTTATGAAATAGATTAGTTATTATTTTTAAACATCCAAATCTGAAATGACATTCTCCAAAAGAATGAATATGTACATGTGTATGAAATCTTTTTTAGAGATGATATGATTTATTTAAGTGGCCCTTCTTTAGGCACATAGCTTATTCTACTCATATTTTTCTAACTTCATTTGATCATTAATCCACCTCGTCTAGCAATACTTAAAACTGCCTTTTCGACTCTTTCTTGATTATCCTTCAATACAGAAGCCATCTGCTGGATACAATGCCTTGTTTGTACGTTTTGTGTACTTTATTTTTCCCTCCATTGCCTATCCAGTACTTTTGATTCTGCTGTTATATTTCTAAAAACAAAATAAGGAAATGTTAACATACTCATCTGTAACCATTTAGTTTGAGGAAAGATATGTGAAATATGACTGATTCAAATAAAATATTATTTTGAGTAACACAATTTTGCTTCTGTGAAATAGCAGGTGTTTGTATACTGCAATATTCAAAGTCAACTAACATTCTCCAACTTCCTTATAATTTTGAGATTCATAGCAGCTTGAGCCTTGCTGACTATTTCAACCTGAGCTTGCCAAATCATTTCAGTATTTCAAAGAGACAGTGGACCTTTTGGAAAATACATATTGCTAGGGAGAGGTGGGTGATATATTCTTAAACTGTCTCCAATATTGATGTGAATTTTCCAGTTTGATCAAAAAAGCTCTACAGTCTTCTAATTGTAACTTCATTGTTGAGCATTGGTCTCTGTTTTGTCTTTTCTTCAAATTCACTGAACCCTAAGGCAAATTTTGCCTACATTTTTCTAAGACATCCCACAACAAGTGGCAATTTGGTTGATAATGATGTTATTTTAGATTACAAAGTTATTTCTATAGTATTAAGAATAAGAATACTATTTTTTTAATTTTTGTTTTATTGTTATTTTTGAGACAGCGTCTGGCTCTATTGCCCAGGCTGGAGTACAGAGGCTCCATCTTCTCTCACCGTAACCTCTGCCTTCCGCACTCAAGTGATTCTTCCATTCTAGCCTCCCGAGTAGCTGGGACAACAGGCATCTGCCACCACGCCCAGCTAATTTATGTTTTTTGGTTTTTGTTTTGTTTTGTTTTGTTTTGAGTGGAGTTTTGGTCTTGTTGCCCAGGCTGGAGTGCAGTGGCGTGATCTCAGCTCATGCAACCTCCACCTCCCTGGTTCCAGTGATTCTCCTGCCTCACCGTCCCACGTAGCTGGGACTACCGGCATCCGCCACCACACCCGGCTAATTTTTGTATTTTTAGTAGAGACAGGTTTTCACCATGTTCCCCAGGTTAGTCTCAAACTCCTGGGTTCAAGCGATCTGCCCCCCTCAGCCTCCCAAAGTTCTGGGGGATTACAGGCATGAGCCAGTCCTGGCCAAGAATGCTATTTTAAATACAACTAAAATAGCCATGTACATCTATGGTTTGCCTCTGGGTAAGTAGATTTAGGTATAAAGGTCTAGTTAAGAAGAGAACTAACTGTTTTTTTGAATGCTCACATCGTATTATTGTACTATACTTCTTAAATATATGTTACCTTATTTAATCCTCTTAAGATTTAGCTACTGCTATCCCTGTTACACAAAGATCATAATAGCTAGCATTTATTGAGCACTTACTCTGTACCGTGCACTGTGGTAAGAGCTTTATGTGTGCTATCTTTGTTACAGTCTCATTGAGAGGTATGATATTATCCCTGTAAAGAATTGAATTTCTGGATATTTTAAGTAACTTGCCCAAGTAGTCCTACTTTTCTAGGGACCAACCTTCATGAGGTAATCAAGCCCATGTCTGATTCCCAAGGCCATATTCTTTCCTCTATGTGACTGCTTCTCTTTTTATAACATACCAGTGCTTGTTTTAAAATAGAAATTACTTTAGATAATTTAATAATTTAGTATCATAGGTATTCCCTCAAATCTTTAAAGCTCCATGTTTGGGTTTTCCGTGGCATGACACCACATACCCCAATGTGTATTTGCATTCCATTTTGAGAAGCTGAGCAGGTCAATATAGTTCTTCCAAAGCTTGCACTGTATTTATAGCAGTCGTGCAAGGAATTATGTCAAATTGACTAAACTGCCATCCCGTGTACCCCTGAATTGCTTTGGTGAAAATGCTCTAATGATTGGGAGTGTCTGTTCAGGCCCTCTTGCACTTCAATGATAAACCTGCCAACTCAGGTGACAATTAATCTGTACAATGTGATGAAGATAATTCAGGATGTTGATGTTTAGCGAGTCCTGTTCAGCTCACATCACACATTTTTTCCTTCTAAGGTCAAGAGTGTTTTCTTTTTTTTTTTTTTTTATTTTATTTTATTTTATTTTTTTATACTTTAAGTTCTAGGGTACATGTGCATAACGTGCAGGTTACATATGTATACATGTGCCATGTTGGTGTGCTGCACCCATCAACTCGTCAGCACCCATCAATTCATCATTTATATCAGGTATAACTCCCCAATGCAATCCCTCCCCCCTCCCCCCTCCCCATGATAGGCCCCAGTGTGTGATGTTCCCCTTCCCGAGTCCAAGTGAGCTCATTGTTCAGTTCCCACCTATGAGTGAGAACATGCGGTGTTTGGTTTTCTCTTCTTGTGATAATTTGCTAAGAATGATGGTTTCCAGCTGCATCCATGTCTCTACAAAGGACGCAAACTCATCCTTTTTTATGGCTGCATAGTATTCCATGGTGTATATGTGCCACATTTTCTTAATCCAGTCTGTCACTGATGGACATTTGGGTTGATTCCAAGTCTTTGCTATTGTGAATAGTGCCGCAATAAACATACGTGTGCATGTGTCTTTGTGGTAATTTAGCTCTGAGCTGAACTACTATTAAATTGTCTATATAGAGGCAAAGAAGTTCAGACTTTCTATTCTACATCACCCTTTCACCTCTTTGCTTCATGTTTTCCTGTAAGTGGCCCAGATTTTCTTGTGAAATTACACATTTTCTCTCACTGTCAGAAAGAGAGAAAGAGAATTTCATTTTGTAATAATGCCAGAACACATGTGTGTGCTTCCACTAGCACACTGTAATTCTGGGACTTGGGAATGGTCCAGTCCGGCGATATGCTTGTCTCTTGTATTTATACATACAGATTTGTTCTGCTGGTCATGTGCCAGGCTCTTTGTGCATGTTTTCCCCTTTCCACCTAGTTTAAAGGTTTCTGTAATCTTAATATGCACTACTGCTAGTCACTTCACACTCTAGAAGCGAAAGTGACTGAGTATTGCCTACTAAACATTGCTGTTTTCTATAGATCTTTCTTTATTTGTAAGTCACAGAAAATTATTGTTCGCAGAAGGTGACTCAAGAATCTTTAGCCTGGCAGGAAGTAGAAATCTGATCAAGTTTAGTTGTTACATAACTGTGTTTTGTCAAAAAAAAATGTGTTTTGAGTTGATTGGTATCAAATTAATATTTGTAAGCTACTGGTCCTTTTAACTAGTGTTAAATTAAGAAAAATTTTCCATTAAGCAGAATTTCTAAATAATTGTCTTAATTTGGATCTTGTAAAGAGAAATTTTAAGCCACCAGCACTTGGACTGACTAGATAGCCCATTGCTTTGATGCCTGGCCAATTTTTCCTCCATCTGAGTCAGCTTAAGTATGCCTACTCTTTTTTCCAACCTCCCCTGACTCACTCATGAAGAATAGAGCCCTGCTCTCTGTTTTCCCTTTATGTCCCTACTGTGCACTTGTGTAACAAGAGCCCTTTTAAGTATAATCTTCAATTTGATAAGGGTCTGCCTCTGGAGTTGGCATGATGTCCCACCATGTATAAGAGTAGGAATTACCTCAGTTTATCTTTTCCTATCCAGTGTCGCACACAATTCCAGGAATATAGTAGGTACTCTAGTCTAAATACATGGTAACGAATGGGTGGAAGCATGAGTTTGTCTTCAAGCTATAAAGTTAGTTTTTAAATAACATAATGATTCCTGGTAGTGAACTTCTGGAACATGCCTACAATGTAATAGCATGAACTGTGAAGCCAGATACTTTCTGTGTGAATCCCAGCTTTGCCAAATCAAGCTTCTGTACCTGGGCAAGGCACTTAACCTCTCTGTGCCTCGGTTCCTTCTTTTGTAAAACCAGGATTATATTAGTATTTTAGGGCTTTTTATGAGGATGTAATGTGACCATACATCTAAAGTACTTAGAATAGCGCCCGATGCATACTAAGTTGCTCTGTAATGTTTCTGTTCTTACGATATAACCTACAAGGAAAAAGTAGAATTGCAGTGTGCTGTGACAACAGGCCCCTGGAAAAATGTGTTTTTGTAAGTGGAGAAGATGAATGGAAACTTAATTATGCCTAGCAAATTCCCATGGTCTTCTGCTCCGAAAGGATGTCTTTGTTAGTGCTGTCTTTGTTAAGAGTGTCTTAGGGAATGGAAAGCTGAGGTCACAGTGAGACCTCACTGATGTTGTTAATGGAGCCTAGTGGTTTCATCTGGTGGGACATGGCAGTGTCATGGAGCCATCATTTGACTCATCTAATTGTGAATTATAGTGAGAGAGAAACAGGAATTAGGGTAACTGTAGACTTTTGTCCAAACCAGGAAGGGGGTGCTGTTATAAATACATTGAAGCAGTGGGCATAGACAGAGCAGTTTCAGGAAAATCAGAATTACTTAGAAGAACATTTTAGACTTTTCAGTACATATATGACCTAGTTCACTTAAGAACCTTTCTGAGATACACTACCTTTGATGTGCATCGTTACCTTGAAATTGCTTTCAGAAGACAAATGGGTCATTTATCCCTCTTCTGTTTAGTTTCATTCATTAGTACAGAATGTGAACTACACAGTTGAGTGTAGGTCTCACTGCTTTCCCCAGTCCTAGTGTCCACTGAGTGGGTTTGGGAAAAAGAGCTGATTCCTTTCCGCCATGGTAGACTGGAAAGCAGTGGAAGCAAGAGGGGATGACACGAATTAAGAAGTTACTTTTTCTTTAATCTAAATGTTTAACCACTTCCCCTGAATTGAATTCCATTTTTCTGATAGAGAATTGCAACCGGTTGTGTTTGGTTAACCCAGATCCTTGGATTTACAACTGAAAAAATAAAATAAAATAAAAAGAAACATACTCAGATCAGTGGCTTTTCATGGCTGTTTATCTTTACGGTGTCAGAACCGGACTAGAACTTAGGTTTCTGTTATTAAATCCAATGCTGTCTTCAGTACACTGGTAAATCATCAGAGAATTTAGTGTCTAAATAAATTAAACCTCTATGTTCTTTATAGCTGAAACTTCATATATATACATATATATGTATATATATAGTATATTAGAGAATTATTTACATCTGGTTTCATCCTCTTACAAGAGCATTTGGATTTGAGAGCAGCAAGTGGCACTCTGCCAGTGACAAATGGAAGCACTGTGATTGCCTTCCCATCATCCGCTACCTTTTATGGTGCCAAGGGATTTCTAGCTCTCCTTTGTGACCCAGCTGCAAAACAGCTGTTGTTTAGGCTCCTGCCTTTCCCCTCTCACAAGACAGTGTTCCTTACCATCCCCACAGGGTTTAAACTTCGGCAGTACAAGTGTCAACTCCGTTCTATGAGCTCAGGCCTCCCCTTTGGGAGCCACACAGCATAGCACTTTGCATGCTTTCACTAAGTAGTTTGGAAGGAATGATCCAGTGAATGCTTATAGTGCTGGTGATAACAAATGAGAAAACCCATTGTACTTACAGCCACGCTGAATGGTTGGAGTCATGGCTAATAGCTAATATTTCAGGGTTTTCTAATTGCACTGATTCCCAAAGTGGAGATCACATTGACCACTTTATCCATCTAAAGTAAAGTTTCCTATTGGAAACCAGTTTTTCATGAACTTTTGGTGCCATCTGATGGATCACAGAATGCTAATAAAATTTGCATTTTTTTGTTTCTCTTATGGGGAAGAGTTGTTACCAATGATGGCAGTGGCATGAAGCTATGAGGATTACTCAGGTCTCAAGATTTAGTCAGATTTATCACGGAAACTATGCCATCCATCATTTAGGCAACAGCATTTCATAAAGAGAGTATGCATTTAAGAAAAGTGTGTTGAGTGTTTGCTTTTGCAAGATGTTTAGCATTCTTCATGCATCTTTGACCACCTACTATGCATCTGGTCCTTGGATAAGTGTTGATTAAACAATTCTACTAAATTGGTTTACAATGAGCAAAAGAGATTACAAATGGTAATTAGAGTACATATGGTAAGTGTCACAACAAAAGTAGGAATCAAGTGTTGTTAGAGCACCCAGGAGGAAAAAGACTCAGCTTAAAGAATCTGGGCAGGCTTAATTTAGTCGTGTCCATAGTTGGCAAGTTATCTAAGACAAATAGACTTTTGGACTATTTCCTCTTCTAATTTTAAACTAAACTAACAACAACAACAACAAAAAAAAAACCATACACATTAATTTTTATGGCCCCTTGTCATTTATGTTTTATGTTCTTTTAAAACAACCCTGATTGTGTCTCCTCTCCTTCCGCTGACACTGTTGCTCCTCTTTCCTTCACAGCCAGGTATGTTGGCAGTTGTCTGTAATTGTTCTATCTGTTTTCTTATCCACAGCTTCCCAAATAACACCCACTTCTTCTGGCTTCCGTACCTGTTAAACATACCTTCCTGCAGTTACCAGTGATAATGTTATGAAATCTAGTGGATGTTTTTCAGCATTAGATACAATCGACTTCTGCTATTTTCTTGAGACTCTATTTCACTTTACTGTCAACCTCTTGATTTAGCCTAGTAAACCACACCTTTGACATCTCGGGTATCTCAAAAGGGGCCAATCTCAACAATTCTCAAAACTAAGCTTATAATCCTACCCACTAAACTTGGCTCCCTTCCATTAACTATCTTCCCTTTGGTTTCGGTCCAAAAACTTAGGGGGTCACCCTTGCTACTCCATTGCCCTCGTTGCATTATCTCTGTTCTATCCATGTTATTCTGTCTGTTTTGTATAAATCTCTCTCATGTTAGTCCACTAATCTTGCTTTCATTGTCACCTGTCTACTTGCCTTCTGTTCCCATTCCACTTTCTCATCCTTAGTACCCTCAGAGTGATATTCACAAAACAGTGGCTAACATTTTGCTATCTTACTATGACCAATAAGCCAAGAGTGTCCTGCTCTTCCCTGCATTTTCACTTTGTGTATGGTTCACCTTCACTCCTCTCTGCCTCACTCACCCTGGGCTTCACGCAATGTTTTTGTTCTTCTGCCACAGATATTTTACCTTTGCTGTGCCTCCACTTAGAATACTTCCATTTCTGTTTCAATTAGTTAATCATACACATATTTTGATTTTTAGATCAAGCATCAATTATTTTGGAAACCTTCCTTGAGTACTTCCACTAAATTAGAACAACTGTTATAGGTCAAATGGCCATCAATTGTGTTTGTCATACTCTTAGCACCTGAAGTTTTTTGTGCTTCATCAGGGCAGTTGTGTCTGCTCCTAATCACCATTTTCATTCTAGGGCTCAACACAGCACTGGGCACATGGTAGGTGCCCACAAATATTCATTGGAATGAAAGGAATCAATGAATACATTTAATGTATTGTGGAAATTTTGTTGTTTTAATTAAAAGCAGATACTTTGGTTTGTAATTCAGAGGTAAATTCTATGCATAATTCTAAAGTCTGAAAACAGCACATTTTAATATCTAGAATGATTTTCATAATTTAAAAATGAAATTTTAGGATATACTTGTATTTACCTGTAACTTTATTATAAATTTGGTTCAAACATAATTTCTACTTACTTCACCTTAGCTTCCTCGGCTGTTTTAATGAAATGTCTGAATACTGTTTTCATCAACTGAGATTATGAATGGATAACCCTTATGATAAGATGTTGGTTTTAACTCTACTTTGAGCTTAGTGTCATGACACAGTATAGCGACCTAAGTAATTTTCTCAGGTGGAGCTTAAGTTGTGGTTGTGCCTGTCAAATTATCTCCACTGAAATGTTACTATAGTATGTGTGGGTGACCCCTTTAAGTTACAAGGAAAATATACAAGTGAATAGATGTAGAAAGGAAATTAAAATGGTAACATGATAGGAAATCTGAGTAAGGTAAACACCTTCATTTATGTAATATTTGTAGAAGTCAACCATGTTGTGTTTATACCTTAAAATCTAACTTTTTTTACTCATAATGTCAAATCTGTGTAGAAAACAATAGTTCAATTTGAATTCTAAGAATCTCAGATATTTAAATATGTATTTATGAAAGGTGAGTTACTTATGATTTGAAATGGTTATTTAAAATGGTCCTGTATGTTTACTTGTTATAATGCTTTTTATATTTTTAATGGAAAACATTAAAATGTAAGTAGATGAGTTTTTTTGCTGTTGCTTTTCCCATTTTCCCCGCTTCTTGGCATTCTTGCAAGTCTTCTTCTTTTACTTTCTTCTCATTGCAAGGTATCAGATTTCCAGTATTCTTATGTCTTGTCAATTCTCGGTGTATGGCACCCTATCTAGTTGGTGTTTCTGAATTTCTTCCATAGTCTTTTATCCTATCTTCTCAATCACACAGTACTCATATCACTCCACTACGCACGCACCTTCCTATCAACATTTGCTTTCATACAGTCTTTCACATGTGAATAAATGATACCTGTATTCACCTATGTACAGCAAGTGAAAATTTGTGAATTCAGATTAGACGGGCATAGTGGTGTGCACCTGTAGTCCCAGCAACTTGGGAAGCTGAGTCGGGAGGGTCACTTGAACCCTGGATTTTAAGATTGCAGTGAGCTATGATCATGCCCCTACACTCCAGCCAAGGCAACAGAGTGAGAGCCCATCTGTAATTTTTTTTTTTTTTTTTTTTTTTTTTTTAAAGGTGGAGCCGTCTTTGACTTTTCTTTTTCCGTTATATCCACACCTGATCCACTGGCCACTTGTCTTTGAAAGAGATCCTGAATCTACTCATTTCTCATTACTTCCACTGCTATCACTTTTATTTAAGCTGTGGAGTATTAACGTTCTAAGAGGTCTCCCTACAGATGGTTTTCCACCCAAAATCTAGAGTGTTTTCTTAAATTTATAAGTGAGATCATATTGTGCCTCTATTTCAAGTCCTTCATGATGTTCCTTCCTCATCAAAAGACACTCCAGGTGCCAATTCAGCAGCATATACACTAAAAGGGAAAGGACACAGAGAAGATTTCATGGCTTCTGTACAAGGGCGTCACATAAGTTCATGAAGCGTTCCATATTTGCACAGTTTCCAGAGGCTGTTTGACCCTTTCTTGGTTAACACCTAAGAAGACAATATGAGTAAAAGCAATCCGTGGCATTCAAATTGAAACGAATTTTCACTACCAAAAAAAAAAAAAAAAAGAAAAAAGACAAAGAAATTTTGTGCTCCTTACAGAACCCACTAGGCCCTGCACAGTCTGGTCCCTCCTGTCGTACTCCTGACTCACAATTTTTTATGGGATTTGCTCAACTGCTCCCATGATGTTTTCCTTGATAGGCCCAAAAACTCGAAATATGCCAGATATTTGCATGCCCTGCCTACTCCCTTAAGTCACTCTTCAAATATCACTAAAGGCCTTCCTTTGTCACTTTATCACACATAACCATCCCCACCCCGCCCAGTTGTGCATTGCTCTCTTCTGCATTCTTTTTCATAAAACACTTAGGACTGACAGAGAGTGTTACCTACTCATGTGTAAACTAAGGATTCCACCACTAAAATGTGAGCTGCACCAGGGAAGGAGCTTTGTCTTGATTACCAAGGTCTGGAACCCAGCGTATCACATAGCAGGAACTTAAACCATTTTTATAGAGTGAAACATCACATCTCTGAAACCTTCTCTTTCATTTCTCAGTACTTAGATGTACTCTGGTCTTGAGGCACTTATTTTGACCACTAGCATAGTGCATTTTTTTTAACAGTCTACACTAGATGTGTTCTCTCCTTATCAGTATTGAAAGATCCAGTGACTAATCTTTTTATTCACCTTTGAAATCCCTACAGTAAACTGAGCCAATTATACAGATGGTACAATTAAGAAAATGTTATTAGGTTATAAACTATAATTTACAGCCTGCTTATTTCATTTAGCACTGGATCTTGAAGAACTTTTGTGGTTTAAAAAGTTTTCTACACAATCATTTTAATAGAAACATTGTATTTCATTGAAATGATTTTTGGTTAATCAAGTTCATGCTGGTGGACATTGAGTTTGTATAAACAGTATTATAATAAAAATGAATAACAACTTCTTTGTATTTACAGGTATTTTCTTAGGACAAATACATAGAAATAGAATCAGTCAGCTAGTGTGTCTGTGATTTAATGCTTTTCATATGTGTCAAATTTCCCCCAGGATGGTTTTGTTACATATTACTGTATTTTAACAATGTGTCATATGAACACCTGTTTTTATGAACCCTCAGGAATATTGAATTCTCTCTTTATTTGGGAAATTTTTTGATAGATGAATAACATCTCCTTGTATCAATTTGCATTTTAGGTAAACCGAATACATGTTTCTTCAGAAATTCTGACCATTGTTTTTTGGTATTTGCAAACTATTCATATGTGCCTTTTGCTCATGTAACGTATCTGGCTCCCAGGCCAGAAAGGCAGCTGAGTGTGATGATCCACTTCTTTATCTTAGAGTGAAGCTCAGTCTGCTGCAGTCTTTTATTCTCACTTGGTCAGCCATTTAATTTCAGCCAGTTTTGTGACCTCCTCCTTTCCCAGGGGTTAACCTAAATCTGGGAGGCATAATGGTGCTCACAAAGCTGGGAAGGAGGCTGTCCTGGCTGATCTGAGCTAACACCACCTTGAAGCCTGATGGCTCTGCAGTGGGACTGGGGATGGGCCTCAGGGAAGCTTTGCTCAGGAGTCCAGCCTTGTTCTGGGCATACCACGGAACCATTCCTCCCTTGTGAGGTCTCTTCGCTGAATCTGGATGTTGTCCTTGAACAGTGTGAAGCACTCACTTTGACCTCTAGTGTCACTTGATATAATTTTTCAATCAGCTTAGGTCCTATGACACTAAGTATCTTTCAGCCAGCCTCTAGTTTAGGATGTTTAGGAAAAGAGGGCACAGAAGACCAGACATTTATGGAAAGTGGGACTTGAATGATAATTCAGGGAGGACAAACATTAATATCAGTTAACTGTTCAGCCAGATCATTTCTGTATCAGGTAGCTTTATTCTGTAATTTCTATTTATGATGTTTATCTAATATTTATTATATTTTAAAAGCTTTCCAGAAGATGTACTATTCTAGCCCTAAGAAAATGAAACTCATGGTCACATTTTGGGTATCTGACAATTTGATGGGGAAATATTTTGTAATATGCAGATAAACTATTTAATCATGAAAGTTACCACTGCCCCTGTCCCTTTACTTTGCCTCTAATTAAGGTTAGCTCTGACTCATAGTATATAACATTGGGGAGAGGCCGTTACACTTAAATGGTTTTACATAAATCATCTTGGTTTGTAAGAATAAGTTGAACTGTTAGGGTTTTTTTTCATGGTTTCTTTTTTTGTTTGAGGAGGAAACACTTTTTTATCCTGAAGACATATCACATAAAAATACTGTGATGCTTAAAAAGACTCAGATACAAGAAGTTGGGAAGGGTGTGTGTGTGTGGTATTGAGAGGGGGAGATAAAGAAGGTTTGTTAATGGGCACAAACATTAGATAGAAGGAAAAAGTTGTCATGTTCTATAGCAGAATATGGTGATTGTACTTAACACCAATGTATTGTATGTTCAGAATAGCTAGAAGAGAGAATTTGAAATGTTTTCAGCATGTAGAAATGATAAATATTAATACTCAAGGTGATGGTCATTATACGGAATATCACATGTAACAGAATGTCACATGTAACACATAAATATGTACAAATACTTGTATCAATAAAATTTTTAAAAAAATTTTAAACTATCAAATAATGTTCCTTTTATTTGTAAATGATGGTCATCACAAATTTTTACACTCATTTAACTATAATGCATTGTTAAACGTATGTTTCAAACTGCACATAAGTTTTTGGACCTGTTTTTTCAGCTGCTTCCCTTTCATATTTGTTATTCGTATAGAGATAACATTTGAAAGTGAAATGAAAATATGATTTGCATTGGCTGTGAAAAATAACAGACACTCATAATTTTAAGAAATTCCCAAAGAGTAAACACCAGACATATGGATGTGGCTGCTACAACACACTACTTAAGAGACTGTTCCTTCCCCAGACTTGAAGCAGCCTCTAAATAAAGAGTAGGACCACTGAAATGAAGTTCTCTGGTTTGTTCTTGATTTTGTTTTAGTTGGTATTCTTACTGATGCTGAAGGTATAGGTAATCACCAGTTAAGATATAAATATTTGAGAATGTGAGCTAGTTCGGAAGAACTATTTTTATCATTTTAGAAAGCTTAGCTGGTATGACATTTTCCAGATATGAATTGGAGAAGTTACTACTTTGTTCACAGCTCTGTAATTTACTAATAACATGTGAACATCAATAACTAAGTAGCAACTATAAGCTATTAAGTTATATAAAGAAAATAGGGCCATGCATGGTGGCTCACACCTGTAATCCCACTTTGGGAGACCAAGGCAGCTAGATCACTTGAGACCAGGAGTTCAAGACTAGCCTGGCCAACATGTTGAAAACCCATGTCCACTTAAAAATACAAAAGTTGCCTGGGTGTGGTGGTGCACGCTGTAGTCCCAGCTTCTCCAGAGTCCGGGACGTGAGAATGGCTTGAACCAAGGAGACAGAGGTTGCAGTAAACTGAGATCGCACCACTGCACTCCAGCCTGGGTGACAGAGTGAGACTCTTGGGACTCTGTCTCATTGAAAAAAAAAAAAAAAAGAAAAGGAAAAGAAATCATAGTAGCCTGTTATAAATGTATTATATATATTTATATATAAATGTATTATATATTTACCATATAGATGTATTATATATTCATATTTATGTATAGTAGAAAAAAACTGTTTTTTCCTATTATGCTCTCAACTTAGAACCTTCTAACACAAGTGTCAGTGCGAGAATTCCCCACAAACCAATCACCAGAGTTACCACAAACCAAGCCGTTGTCCAGCAGACACCAGTAGGATGCCCTGCTATTAAATTCTGACACTAACCAGAGTTAGTGCAGACTTCACAGTTAAGGACTCAGTCTCACAGAACTGCTGCCCCACTTTAGGTGCCAATCCAAGTTGCAGGTTTCCAGGTTACCCACAACTTCTATACAACACGACTACAAATTGGAGGTTCCCATGACCCTCTTCCTGGGTCCAGTTTGCTAGTGTGACTCACAGATCCCAGGAAAACAGATGACTTACTATTGCCAAGTTATTACAAAGGATATTTTAAAGGAGACGATTGAACAGCCAGATAAAGAGATACACAGGGGAAGGTTTGGAAACATCCTTAGCATAGGAACTTCTGCCCTGGTGGAACTGAGTTGTGCCACCCTACTGGCGTATAGACATGTTCTTATTCATCAGTACAGAAGCTTTCCAAATCCTGTAATTCAGGGATATTTATGGAGGCTTCTTCATGCAGGCCTAATAAATTATTAACTCAGCCTCCATCTCTTCTCCTCTTCCCAGAGAATAGTGGGAAGGGGTGGAGCTGAAAATTCCAAGTTTCTAATCATGGCTTGATCTTCCTGGTGACCAGCCCCCATCCAGGAGCCTATCAAGATTTGCCTCATAAGAACAAAAGACACCTCTATTCCCTAGAAAATTTCGAAGAATTAGAAGTTGTGTATCAGGAAACTAGGGTAAAAGACCAGATATTAGAGCAAAAGATTCTCCTAGCACCCCTATAGCTCAAGAAACTACAAGGATGTTAGAAGTTCTGTACCAGGAATTGGGGATGAAGACCAAAATATACATATTTCCTATTATAAATTGAAATACTAAAATTTACATATTTAAATATATAAAAATACATATTTACATAAACACTCAACATCATAATCATAATGCAATGCAACAATGAAAGGGCTTGGTGCCTTCAGGTGTCATTTGGTAAAATATTTCTGAGTTGTGGTTATCAAGACACACTACAGAGTTGGGTAATTGATGTAATAAATAATTTGTCACTAAAGATAAGGGACAAATGTTTGAGTATAGTTTACTTTTTAAAAATAAAGCAATTTAAGCTGAAGCCATAATAGTCTAATTATCTCTTATATTTAATATTCCTGCCTGCTTTAAGGGGCGTTTTAGAAATGATTGAAGGATTTAGAGTTTTAGAAATGATTGTGTGTGTGTGTGTATGACAATATGTATGTATTTTTCTATTGTGTATTTTGTAATTAGATAAACCATTGATCAGTCATTGGGAGAAATGCTGCTTGCCTTGTACATCCACTCAGCCGGGCACCTGAGCTAAACAGTGGTAGTGGCATCCAGTTTAGTTAAGAAAACAAAATGAATTAGCTTAATACTGATCCCATGATATAGATTAGGCTAAACAAACTTTACTGAATATTTCTCTTACATTTCTATGTTTTATTGATACCAATCAGAGTGGACCTGAACAGGCACTTTCCTAATTGGGGTGGTGTTTTTTTTTTGTTTGTTTGTTTGTTTGTTGTGAGTTTAATAAATATTGGTTGTTTTTAATACTCAATACAGTCCCTTTTTCTTCATTTCTGAACCAGTACTTGTGTTCAGACATGTCAGCCAGTAAACAAAATGAGGAATAGTGCTTGTTTGTGCAGAATGCTGACATAATCTAAAAGACATAAGGAAAAGTCTGGTGAGAAATGACTTTTTCTTCACTTTAACTGCCAACCATCTAGAACAATAACAGTTGAAATAGTAAATTTGATTAAACATAATATTACTACTTCTTCCTCATGCTTCCCTCCTACAAACCAGCAACCTTTATCCCTGGTTGGCTTTTAATTTTATATACAGCAAGTCCTCACTTAACGTAGTTGATATGTTCTTGGACACTGCAACTTTAATAAAGCAAAAGGATGAACAGCAGGTCCTTGAAATAACATTGTTTTGTTTGATGTTGTTTTGTTATAATGCTGATGAGGAAAAAAAAAAATGTGGTTTCATCATATGTCATTTCACTTGAAGTTGCTATTTCCAAGAACAGATTGACCACATTAAGTGAGAGCTTACTGCACTCTCCTGAGAACTGTCTTTTCCTCTTTATCTTTTGGCACTTGGCTAAATAAATAGTGATCAAATCAGAAAGATGGATTTTTGTGTGATGGTACAATGTCAGAAAGAATGTTCTGGCCTTCAATGTGTTTATTTTGCATCTAGGAAAGTGTGAGACTCATTGCATTTAAACATTTGATCTACTGAGCAACAAGAGGGTACTGTCCTTTGAGTTTTGCTGCATGTTTTAAAAATCTCATAATATTGTTTTGCCAATGGACTATACAGAGAGATTTTTACTACCCTGTTTGCTGTGGCATCGATAAAAGAGCCAGTTCCTTCTCTTCTGTTCTTAAAACTTAACTGGAAGCTTCCTTTTTAAATCTTTGTATATGACATTTGTATAGACAGTGCTTTACTGATGATAGCTTTCATTTTACATCCTTTTTCTTAAAGTATCATTTTTTGCAAGTTCTTTGTATATTGCTTTCCAGTGATGATTTGTCAGATGACCTTGTGCTTTGGGGGCTATATATAAAACTAAATATGTTATTTGTCATTTATAACTCTGCATTTTTTGTATGCTGTCAAATATATGTGTGTGTATATACATATAAAGTATCAGTTAACATTTATTACAAACATATACGTAGGTAGTATAATAGTTAATTTACATGTATCATATCAGATAAATCAGAAATCCTAGGAGATAGGTTTTACTATTATCCTTTTTAAAAATTAAGACTATTTTAGAGTAGTTTTAGGTTATTAAAAATTAAGCAGAAAGTACAGAGTGTTCCCATAAACCTCCTCACCTTCCCACAACCCCAGATATACAGTTTCCCCTTTTATGATCAACTTACTTTGGTGTTGTAGATTTGTTACAGTTGAGTGAATTACAGTCTACAGTTTATATTGCAGTTCTCTCTTTGTGTTGAATATTCTATGAATTTGGACAAGTGCTTAATGGCATGTATCTACCATTATAATATCAAATGAAATAGTTGCATTACCCTAAAAATCGCATGCTCTGCCTGTCCTCCTTTTTTTTTTTTTTTTTTGTATTAAATAAATTATAGTTACGAGATGAAATAATATTCCAAGGGTCACATAGCTAAACAAGTATGGGAGCTGTTCTGCTTCCCCAGAATCTGTGCTCCTAATTCGTACATTTGGCTGCCTGATTTGTTACAGTTACTAAATTATTTAGGGAAACTTAATTGGTGAGATTCTTGCTAATTCTTCTTATTTGTAACTTTATGAAAGTGTATGTATAGGAAACATTCTGTCTGTGCTTTCCTTTGAAGTTAAAATATTGTGGGAAACATTGCAGGAAATTTAAAAATTTTAATTATTGGTATTTGACAAGATTTGCGATTTAAGGAGGAGTTATTGAATAGAGTAGCATTACTGAATTGATAGAAAAAATGAGGCAGTCAGTTATCTGATCCTTTGCTTATCACTAGGTATAGGTGTTAGAGACACTAGGCTATGTCCTAGCTACTAGAATAATGAGTTAATGAAGGACGTAGCAACAGTGAGTTTATTTTTTAAATGAAGGAATGAACAAAAGGAGAGGGAGTATGGAGAAAAGAGTCAAAGCTGCACAGCATGTAGCACAAGTTGTCCAACCCGCAGCCTGCAGGCAGCATGCAGCCCAGGACAGCTTTGAACGCAGCCCAACACAAATTCATAAACTTTCTTAAAACTTTATGAATGTTTATGAGTTATGCATGAACCTTTAAAAAAAAAAAACTGATCAGCTATCATTAGTGTTAGTGTACTTTATGTGTGTACAATTCTTCTTCTTCCAATGTGGCCGAGGAAAGCCAAAAGATTGGACACCCCTAATGTAGCATATTAGGTTAATTATATACCTCTAACAGTTTTAAAAATATACGCAAAGTAAGAGAAAAACATTGCCTGAAGTTTATGTTGGTAGACAGTATATAAATTAGGAACAGGCAGATGAGGTCATTTGTCTTTACCATGGTCTGTGGCTTTGGGCACCACCCAGTGCCTCACTGCCCTTCACAGTCACTGTACATCTTCATCCCAACCATGCCAAACAAGATAGAACTGTTCCAGGAAAGTGCTTCTTAGGGTTGTTCTCCTGTCTTGTGCCATCCCTCTGTGTTACAGTGGAGGTAACTGATTCAGAGGCGATAACTAGGTGAAGAATGTATACTTTTAGAATCTGTTTCCCCTGTAGTATTCTTTAATGAAAAGTCAATTTGTTGTATGTAAACATTCTCCCATTTTTTGCTTTTTCTTGTGCATATGATGGTAATATTTACTTAAAACTACAACAAAGAAGGTGACCTAGCTTTAGATTAAATCCTGGATTAGCAGAATTTTAGTCCTGAATGAGGGCAGCAAGGATAAATAGTAGCTGCTTGAGATTCACCAAATTGTGACTTCTTTTCTACATAACGGATGACAAAATCATCTCAAAATTTAAAATGGCCGCAGTTCTTTACAAAGAAAAAGAAGGAATGAAGAGGAAACAAAGGGAGAAAATAAAATAGAAAATGACAATAATGTTTCTTTAAAACTGTCTTGTCTTTCCGGTTTCCATGAAACCTTTTTTTTTTTTTTTTTTCCACCTTGTCTCTTGCTTTCCTGGCCTGATGTTTTTGGTAGGCCATTCTCATCTTCTGTTATATATTCTTCATACCTTCCAGGGTTCAGACCTTAGTGTTCTCTCTCAACACTTTTCACTTGATCATCCTCATTTAGATAAAAACAAAATGTTTTTTTTTTTTTTTCTTTCCTATGATGATTACCAAGTAGACATTTGGCTACTTCAGTTAGGTGCAGGCAGTGAAGAATCCCTCATGATCTGTTGCTGAATCATCCATTTTCTCTGTTTTTCAAGGGTCGTAAGAGTGAGGCTGAAAAGCTCTTCTTGAAGGCTATTGAGCTGGATCCCACCAAAGGAAACTGTTACATGCATTATGGTGAGTGGTTGATAGTTTTTTTCCACGTCCCCCACATTTACTATTAATGTTGATACGAAATCTAGGTTTTGCTGCTAAAGAACATCTTAAGAGGAGATGGACTTTGTTATTGCAGATTTAGCCTCATGCTATATTCCTACCTTCTCATTCAAATCAGTCCTATTAAAGGGACTGTGTGTTATATTTTCCTTTAGTAATTTTAATAGGATATTAACAGGGATGACATTGCACAGTTGTTTTTTTCAAGTTCAGTGTGGAGTTTAAATGAGATCTCATCAGGAAAGCATCTAGCTCCTTGCCTTATGCATAGTTTATAATAAAACATTTGCTTCTCTTCATTCTAAATGATAATGTATTCCTCACTGAGCATGTCATTTTGAAGTTTTAGAAGTTTACATTTTGACCTCAAAAATCTTGCTTTTTGGAAGATATGGATGTACACCAGCCTGTAAATGCCAAATATTGAGGCCGAGGATAAGCTGTAAAGGGTGCAAAGGATGGCTGTCTCATTTTGTTGAGCCTTGGCCTTAATCAGTCTAGAATGAGGTTACATAACAACTCTGTCACACTCTGCTTTGTCGTTAGTAGTGAGTCATGTGTTTAGTGAGGCGAAGTATATAGCTGGTTTGATATTGTGTAAGATGTGCTTATTTCTGCCAGACTTGCAGTTGAAATTTCTTTTAGGGAGCCAAAACGCATTTACTTTAGCTGATGCCTTCGGGGGAAAAAGTGTTTTTTTTGATCACTGTTGGCTTTGATGTATTAGTAACTATCAAGTAGTAAACTTAAAAGTGGACAGAAATTAAATATAAGGAAATAAAGCTAATATACTAGTAGAATAATTCCTTCTCCTAGTTTCTAGCTAGTAAAAATGAATCAGTGAAAGGCTGCAAATGTAGAAGAATGGAAATAATAAAATAATGGAGATACTCAAACAACCACAAATTCATTTTTTAATTTATGTTATTGTATGTCTATGTTTATAAACCTAGGGTTGCAGTGCATTATCTTTCCAGCATTAATGCAGGATGGTACAACTCCTGATTTTGTTTCACAATGCAGTTGTAATGCCATGTTATAATAGTAGTCAACTAATTTAAGTTTGCTACAGAATTTATTTTTATTTTTATAGGGTTTTCTATATGATGTACTTCAGGATTTTCTTATGTCTAGTATTTTTGGGTACCTCAGCTGTACATGAAAGTAGTTCCATGGTGATTTTCCCCGAGTGCTAAAAGGGCTGCCTGTCATTGCATGTTATAAAATAGGAGGTTTGTTTGTTTTTTGTTTTTTGTTTTTTGTTTTTTTACTATCTACTGCCTGCATTTCATTTGCCTCATAATAATTCTACTACTGCATCTTCTAAACTTGTTTCCTATAATATTATAGACAATATTATATATAGGTTTTTCACAATCAGTTTCTTCAAACAGTATCATTGATCCATTTGAATTGTAATTTTACTATTTTATTAATTTTAAAAGTTGTCCCCCTTATTAATCTGGTTATATCCATCCTCTATCTTATAAAAAAATTATTGTGAACTTTACATTATATCATGCTCCTAAAATATTTTTTCCAGTTGTGATAGTAGTGGGTATTTCTCCCATGAGAAATTTTTGGATTTAGTTGAACAGAAAGTTCTACAAACTTTTTTTTTTTTTTTTTTTTTAATTTTTTGAGATGTAATTTCATTCTTGTTGCCCAGGCTGGAGTGCAATGGTGCAATCTTGGCTCACTGCAACCTCCACCTCCTAGGTTCAAGCGATTCTCCTGCCTCAGCCTCCCGAGTAGCTGATATTACAGGCACCCGCCACCATGCCCAGCTAATTTTTTTTTTTTTTTTTTTTTGTATTTTTAGTAGAGATGGGGTTTCACCATGTTGGCCAGGCTGGTCTCAAAACTCCTGACCTCAGGTAATCCACCTGCCTTGGCCTCCCAAAATTCTGGGGTTAGAGGCATTGAGCCACCACGCCCAGCCTACAGACTTTTTATTTCATATGGTATTTGGAAAGCAGTGATAACAAATGTCTTTAAATGCATGTGTAAAAACTGATTCTTCTGAGTACCCTTGGATTAAGTATTTTTGACACACATACATTATAAGGAGTATTTTATTTTCTAAAGGAGGAATGACTATATAATTCAATATAATTTTATGAAATATGTTAGGTATTTTATGAAATTTTATAAGTTTCAATATTTTTTCCTACTTTGGAATTGGTAATAGAAAGAACCCAAAATGAGGTTCCAAAAAGGAGTAGTAGTTAGGGCAAAATAATCTACAAACAGATGGGAAGGCCATAATTGAGTGCATGATATTCTTTCCTCACTGAGCTCAGATTATAAACCATGAAAATTTAAGAGAATCTTAATGATTTTCATTTAGAGGAATCTATTTCAAAGGATTGAATTTTAGAACTGGAACTGTAAAGTTGTTAAAATTATATAATATAACCCGTCTGTTGAACAAATAAGTAGATTGAAGCCTAGAGAAATGAAATTGACTTGCTCAAGTTAATTACAGGTAACTTTTGGATTCCTTGACTACTGCCATGCTTTTTATTCCATAAACTATATTCTGAGTTCGGGCGCGATGGCTCATTCCTGCAATCCCAGCACTTTGGGAGGCCGAGGCGGGCAGATCACTAGGTCAGGAGTTCAAGAACAGCCTGGCTAACATGGAGAAACCCCGTCTCTACTAAAAATGCAAAAACTAGCTGGGTGTGGTGGCGCATGCCTGTAATCCTAGCTACTCAGGAGGCTGAGGCAGGAGAATCACTCGAAGCTGGAAGGCAGAAGTTGAGTGAGCTGAGATCACACCACTGCACTCCAGCCCGGGTGAGACAGCAAGACTCTGTCTCAAAAAAAAAAAAAAAAAAAGAAATATATCAAAAAAAAAAAAAAAAAAAAGAAAGAAATATATATATATATATTCTGTTTTGTTTGGGGATTTGTGGTTTTATTAATTTGTTTGTTTCCTTTTTTTTCCCCAAAATATTGGCAAATAGAGATGTAGGTAGGTATTTTTAATCAGTAGGCCCTGCTGTGCACACTTTTAGAACTCAAATTCATATGTCATGACTTATTTTACAGTTCATGAGAATGTTTTTTAGTAATTTTATTATTTATACAGTGTATCTACTATGTGCAACCTCACTGTTCTGTGTTCAGAAAGAAAGCAATGCTCTAGAGGAAATAAACAGGATGATGTCACCTTTAGAAGGTGATGAGTAGGAAGTTGGATACTCCTTGAGACAAGGTAGTCAGATAAAGCATTTTTGAGAATATGATATTTGAAATCTCTATGTTAATCCAACTATTAAAGAACCAGGTTCATACAGAAGAAAGAGAAAGTTAAAAGGGTTAAGACAATATTAAGCTTGTGTTCACAGCAGAGAAAAAAAAAAAAAAGCTAATGTGACTGGAACACATTGAACCAGGTAGGAAAATGGGACGAAAGGAGGCCACAGAGGAATCAGAGGTAGAGCCCATAGGGACTTGGAGACTGAGCTAAGGAGTTTTGCATTTTATTGTAAGTGTACTGGAAGGGACCATGTGGAGAAGACAGGACTAGAGAAAGGTCAGAATAGAACAAGGGAAAGTCTGTAGATAGTTGTTGCAATGTTTTCATCAAGAGATGATGGTGGTTTGGACTTGGAAGTAGTTGTGGGAATGTAAATATTTATACTGATATTATATGTTTACTTCCTTTAGAAGATTTTAACATAAGAGTAGGGATGGTGTGTTTTCCATTTTTGTATCATCAATATATCTACTATATTGCTGTTTATACAGTAATGTGCAATGTATATTGAGCTCAGTTAGGAATATTCTCCATTCTAGAATTGGATCCGGATTACAAAATTGCCTGAAAGGATGTTCTATTTGAATTTTATTTCTTGTTTAAGGAAATACATACTATGATTCTCGTATTAGTTTCTTGCCAACTTGCTGGTTATATATATTCTTAGATTGTTATGCCAACAGATTGAATGAATAATAACACTTCCTCAGCTTAAAAATAAGTGTTTAAATGAAATATATGTGTTTTGAGTCTTTTTAAAATGCTTTTGCAAATGCCAATGAAAATGCCAGAATTTGAGTGAATTTTGTATGGGAAATCCACTCTCTTGTGTGATTTTGTACTTCTGATTTGCTTGTTAGTGAATTTCCAAGTGACTTGGAAAATATATCCAGTTGGGATTAGACAGAAGGAATTACAGGATTTATATTTGCTGCAGTGGTGATTAGAAGGCAGTGTTTTAAAATGCTATCAGTTACTTGTATTTTTGTATCCACTAGTTTTGTTTGGGGGAAGGGATTGCATTGCAGATTGTCTTTTTTTTTCTTTTATTTCAGATTGGCTTGCAAAAAAGAAAGCTAGGCAGGTTTATACATTTGGTTCAGTGAGTTGGTTAAAGGTGGTGCTGTGTGGTACCTATAGTCTCTGGGATTCAGATTTCTTATCTGTAAAGTGAAGGATTGACATGGACTCCAAAAATGTTTTCTAGTACTTCAATTTCTTGTCGTTTGTAACGTATACCCAATTTCTCACAGCTCTTTTCTCAAAATTTTAAGGAATGTGTAGAAAATAGGTTTCAAACTATGGTGTTAGTAATAATACAACACTGTGTATTTGTATGTTGTCAAGTATTCCCATGTCCAAGTGAGGCAAATAATATAAAGTCTTTATTGAATTCAGTTTATAAATCTCAAAGGTGAGGATTTGGTGCCTTGGTGTCTCATGTGGGCCTGTAATTCAAGGGATTCTTTGAATTCTCTTGTGCCCTCCAAAAGAATGAAGATCAAGACGAGAAGTCTGTCTTTAAAAATTACTAGAAAAATCATTGTTTCAGATAGAATACATTATAAATTTTTTCTGTAGGTGCATAGTAGTAAATTTGGTGTCGATTGAAACAATTTAAATCAATGAACTTTTGTTACAAGGTACCTACTGTATATAAATTCTGGCACATGGGGAATTCATGAAATATTAAGGATTGATGTTTGAAAAGTTAAAAGGGAGGAGATTGTAATACTATTGAAAAAAATACTCTTATGTACAACTCAGACAGTTTCTTCTTTTCCTGCCTTCCTATTAACAGTGAGTTTCTAAAAAGCTATGGCCCCATTATATTTGTTATTGATACGGTGACATAGTTCATTTCCAAGTTCAGCTGTGTAGTGATGAGTCCTAAACTTCTTACTTTTTTTTTTTTTTTTTTTTTTTTGAGACAGAGTCTTGCTCTGTCGCCCGGGCTGGAATGCAGTGGCCGGATCTCAGCTCACTGCAAGCCCTGCCTCCCAGGTTTACGCCATTCTCCTGCCTCAGCCTCCCGTGTAGCTGGGACTACAGGCGCCCGCCACCTCGCCCAGCTAGTTTTTTGTATTTTTTAGTAGAGACGGAGTTTCACCGTGTTAGCCAGGATGGTCTCGATCTTCTGACCTTGTGATCCGCCCATCTCGGCCTCCCACAGTGCTGGGATTACAGGCTTGAGCCACCGCGCCCGGCCAACCTCTTACTTTTAACCTCCTGCTCAGTATTTATCCAGCACTATACTAGATATAGGGACACAGCAGAGAATAAGGCCAGCTCTAGAGGATCTTACAAACTGGGAAGGAGGTACACATTGTAAAAATAATAGTTTAATTAGTTTTAAAAAGTCCATCATTCTGGCTTGTGAGCTCATAGAAAAGTATAGATTTTTTAAAATTATAATTATCTGGATTATTATTATTTGGCTCTATTGTCAGTTTTAGAATGCTACTATTATACATTTATTAAGCACTTTGCCATCTATCTTATGTTTTCTTGTCCCTGAGTCTTTTTTTGCTTCATCATCCAACCCCTGGGAGGTAGGAATGAATCCTAATTACATTTGATTGAGAAAATGGAAGTTCAGAATTTTTAAGTGACTTCCTATTTCAGAAATGTTCAATGTGTTTAGTGGAGGAAGAACTTGAAAAAAAGTCCAGCTCTTTCAACTTTTAAATCCAGAACTTTCTACTGTTGTTATTATTATACTCTGTTTTTCTCTAGGACGGTGCCCTCGTCCATTTTGTTTTGCTATAACGGAATACCTGAGACTGGTAATTGATAAAGAAAAGAGGTTTATTTATGTCTGCATGCTAGTAAATTCAAGTGCATTGCCTTTGCTTCTGGTGAGGGCTTTTTGCTACCTCCTAACTTAGTAGAAGAAGGTCAAAGGGGAAGAAGAGACATGAGAAGACAGTGAACCCGAGGGGCATCCAGGCTTTGTAAGAACTCACTCTCATGGGAACTAATCCATAGTCATAAGAAGTAATCCAGACTCACCAGAGAACTCACTACCACTAAAAGGGCACCAAGCCATTCAGGAGGGGTCCACTCTTATGACCCAGACACCTTCCTCTAGGCCCCATCTACCATCATCACCATATTGAGTATCAAATTTCAACATGAGCTTTGGTAGGAACAGGCAAACCATATCTAAACCATAGCAGATAGTTCATATATTACCTGTTTCACTTTTAAAAGTAGGCTCTGGAGGACAATGTTAAAATAATAGGTTTGGTCTTTCAACACTAAGCACTGGAAGTAGAGGCTTGAAATAAGTAATGAGTTGAATTGGTGAGTGACCTGTGTTACTTTTTATTATTCATAACTAAAGCTAGTTAGAAGATGGTAATGGACTGAGGCTATATTTTATCCTTTCATTTTTAGTCACTTCAAAAACAGCAAGAGGAATTTTTAAATTAAATAATGAACCAAGTAACAATATTGCCTTAATTAAAAATGAAAATAGATTTTGAGTCTTTGCAAAATGACATTGAGATTACAATTATGTTTAATACTTAAGAACAAACCATCTTTTTTGAAAAATCAATGTTTAGTGTCCCTTTAATGCTCTAAGAAGAGGATCAGCAATTCACGGATATGTAATTAGATTAAGGTTTTTCTAAAGGTTGTTCCAAACTATTTCATTTCTCACTTGTGATTTTTTTATTTCTAAATTCCCTATTATTAAAATGTATCTAATAAATTAATACAATTTAGTCTCCATACCTTTGTGTATTTTACATAAGATACTTTCCAAAGCCTTTTATAATTAAACTTTCTCATAACTAAAATGGAAAGAGGAAATGGTTTTTGCTGAAAAGCAAAGAATTAAGGAAAAATTAAAGCACTAATGTGTTTCTGAAAAGTAATATGCTAAAAAGACAAGCAACAAACTGTTAATGAATAATTTCTGTAAAGGCAAAAAATAGAAGATCAATCTACTTGAGACATGAGAAACTATACAACTACAAAGAAAATAGAACATAAAGAACAAGGGATATGAATAAATACAATTGGTTTTAAAAGTTAGGTAAACATACAATCTCAATGGAAATCAAAGGAATTCAAATATAAATAATGAATTCCCTCAAGCTGCTCTAACACTTACTCTCAGTAATTCTCTCTTGAGAATATATTTTAAGGAAATAAAGTTTTTTTTAATGTTTAAGATTATCAGCAAAGATAGTAGTTGAGCCTTGACTTTGCTGTTTCTTAGAGGTAAAAATGGGAAAGCATGTATCTGAAATACCTGATCGAAGTATCTGAAAAAGGGAGATGGCTAAATGAAGTGGGATTATTTCCATTTGATGAAATTTTATAAATCCTAAATTAAGGTTATGAAGGATACATAATAATGAGACAACTGCCCATGTTAGGTGAAAAACAAATAAAAGTTATACATAGAGTATCAATAAATTCTACAAAATAACTGTCATTAGAAAGCAAAACAAAGTTTTTAAAATATCAGAATGTTTAGAATGGATGTATTAGCTTTTTAGACATGGACCCTTTTGTTTTCCTTTGTTTGGAAGGCTTACTATTTTCTATTTTAAATTTTCTATAATGAGCACGTTACTTTTATGAAGGACAAATACTTTAATAAAACATGAAAGAACAAGCACCTTGTTTTTTGTTTGTTTGTTTTTGAGATAGAGTTTCATTCTTGTTGCACAGGCTGGAGTGTAATGGCACGATCTCAGCTCACTACAAACTTTGCCCCTCAGGTTCAAGCGATTCTCCAGCCTCAGCTTCCTGAGTAGCTGGGATTATAGGCACCTGCTACTATGCCCAGCTAATTTTTGTATTTTTAGTAGAGACGGGGTTTTGCCATGTTTGGCCAGGCTGGTCTTGAACTCCTGACTTCAGGTGATCCACCTGCCTTGGCCTTTAAGAGTACTAGGATTACAGGCATAAGCCACCATACCTGGCCAAGAACAAGCATTTTAATCTATTGTTCGGGTAGATAGCAGTAGAATTATGGTAACCAACTAATTATCCAAAATTACTGAATAGAACTCAACATATAAACTTCTAAGACATAAAAAGCAAGAAAGGAATAAAAGGTAGAGAAAGACCACTTGCATGGAGTCTCCATTAAATATAATATTTCCATTATGAAATCTTCAAATATTATATTTGATGAATATATTATATATTTGACAAATCTATTATATATAATAGATTTGATGAATTCATAATATAATAGTACATTTGCTGAGTACTTTTGTGGCCTGAGAAATTCACATATAGCATCTTGTTTAATTCCCACAGCGAGATGGGGAGGGTACATGACTATGTTTATTTTACAGATGAGGAAAGTGACATCATCAAGCAGTGACTTTGGAGTATATTACCCAAGATTTCAATGCCAGTTAATAGTAGATAAATTCTTTACAGGGCCATTTGTGCTATACTGCAATGTTATCATCTCTTATGTCAACATATATAATTATAAGACCATGCTAAGATGGTATGATGACATTCTGTGGTGATGTCATTTGTCACCCACAAAGTTTGGTTATATCTCTTCCAAAAAACGAGAAAGAAATGAAACTGTGTTGTAACGTATACTATAGAATTGCAAAATTCTTCACAATATTAGGATGATTAAATCAATTCAAGTAATACGGTGTGTCCTTACTCCACAGTTAATGAAAATTTGTAGAAAAGAAAGAGCTTGGCATCATGCTGGGCACATATGTGCTCATTAATGCTAGTGCTGTATTACTGAAGCTCAGTGTTTAACAATTACATTCCTGACCAAGCGCTGAGTACTTTTCTGCATATTTTTGTCAGTTCCTGAGTCCTGTGAAGAAATAACATTACCCCTATTTTACGGATATAGGATTTAAGGTTCCAAGAGTTTAAGTGGCACTTTGAAGGCCCTAGGACTAGTAAGTTGGCAGAGCAAGAATTTGAGCCTCTTCTGACACCCCAGCTTACAATATGTTTATGGTTTTTCTTGTTCTTTCAAAGATATGCTCTTACTAAATGTGAGCCTTGTGAATCCCCAATAGTGACACAGACCCAGAGCCACATTGCTGATATTATGGAGGACTGCTGGTGAAGAGACCCAGGGAGCTCTCGTCGTTGTGTTCTTGAAGGCCCCAGGGAGGAAGGGCAACTTGAGAACCTGAAAGGTGCAAAAGGAAAGGAGCTCATGGAGAAGTTAGTAAAAAGAAAAGGAGGAGGCATGGCACCAGACGTCACCCAACATGGTGTTATTTACACTATCTCACTTGTTCTTCTGGTAACTCAGTGAGATTATACCTATGTGAAAAGTGAAGAAACTGTAACTCAAACCAAAGAATCAAGACAATAACCAGAGTGGCCTTTCCACAGGGTTTCCAACCATGCCCACAGTGGTGCTTCACCTAGGAAGGTTGGTCAGTCAACTTTTTTTCTTTTTTTTTTTTGAGACGGAGTCTCGCTCTGTCGCCCAGGCTGGAGTGCAGTGGCCAGATCTCAGCTCACTGCAAGCTCCGCCTCCCGGGTTCAGGCCATTCTCCTGCCTCTGTCTCCCAAGTAGCTGGGACTTCAGACACCCGCCACCACACCCGGCTAATTTTTTTGCATTTTTAGTAGAGATGGGGTTTCACCGTGTTAGCCAGGATGGTCTCGATCTCTTGACCTCATGATCCGCCTGGCTCGGCCTCCCAAAGTGCTGGGATTACAGGCATGAGCCACCGCACCAGGCCAATCAACTTTTTTTCAATACAAGAATGAATAAAGAAGGGTAGACTGGCCTTTGGTTAGTTTTCAACTTCCCTTTTCTCATCTGTGCCCCCTTTTTTTGTGTATGAAAATAGAATCCACTTTAAAAAAATGTTTATAACTAGGTCATGCTTTGCTAAGGAGATGTACAGTTATGTAAAATTAGCATACTTTCTTTTGAATCTCTCTTTTTATAGGACTTTAGAAGCCACAAAGGCACAATGATAAGAACTTAATTAAGACGTGAATGTAGGGAGTAGACAGTGCAATAGATTTTTAACAGTGACATGAATTTGGAACGAGGCACACCCAGCCCTACTTGCAGATTATCTCCCTGAGCATGATGTAGCCTGTGCTGTACTCTCTGCTCCTCAGTGTCATAATCTAGAGAGGATAACTATGGCCTAAAGTTGTAAGGATTTATTTACAATTTTATAAAGTAACTAGCACATAATAAATGCTCAGTGAATTGTGACAATGGGGATTTATTATTTTAAAATGATAATAAAAATATTCTGGAGAATGATTAAAAATATGAAAAAATTTTTGAATAAGGTGTATAAATAAAGGGACAAATTAAGGGAAGAAGAGATACAGTAAAAACCTAGGATTAAGAAAAAGAGGACTGTATACCTCTTTACATGTAAACAAAAAGATCAGAGAAAGGGAATAATTGCAGGAGGACGGAAGATTATAAATAGCCTTACAAATAAGAGAGTAGACATTGTGCTCAACAGTCTAAACAGTTCTTTAAGGGAAAAATAATGGATCGTTTCCATTATTCCATTATTTCCATAAGTACATGCTCACTTAACTGGGTAAATCACAGGGGCTTTTCTCTGTAGCTACAAATCTCAACATGGCTCATCTTGGAGAACTCTGTAGTGTCTCTGAAGTGTGTGTTGTGTGAAATAAATTGAACATACACACACACGTTGGTGGGGCAGGAAGAGAAACAGTTTTTCCAGTCTTACCTATTTTGACTCGGCAAGCAAATCCACTTTGAGATCTTTGTTTGCAATTTATTCTTCTGCCTTAATTAAAACAGTTATCACAAAGCTTGTGTGCTCTGCTATTAACTATTCTGTGTTTTGCTTGACACATCTTGAAATGAGTATCAGAAAAGCCCATTGAGATGGTGTGCAAGCACAGTGAGAAGATCTGCAGCTCTCCTACGAAAAGGATGTTTGGGCTCTTTGAGCTGTCTCTCTCCATTCTCATTACTGCTCTAACTTAGTCTCAGAGGAATGGGCTCCTTTCTTTAGTTACTCAGAAAATGTATTTGAGTCCTCTTGTCTGTCTTATCTCTTTCCTTAAACTCCCTAGTGTAAAAATGCACCCCATCCTATAAATGGTGCTGCTTACTTCTGGGTCTTTGAGGTTGTATTCCTCATCTAGTTGCATCCTTCTCTTCCTCTTTAGGTGATAAAACCTTGCCGATAGTTTGAAACCCATTGTGAACTTATTTTCTCTTTTGAAGCATACTTGATCCCTGTTGAATCTGTGTATCACTTAAACCTATGATGAAATTGCATTACCTTCTATTCCTTGTCCCTCCCCGCATTCCTTCTCTCTTCCTTGTAGTTTCTCGCCTCCTCCCCGGTCTCCCTTCTTGTTCTTAGCCTGAAGAAATTCCCACACCCTGTCAGACGCTCATCATAACTCCCTCAATGGTTTCCTGGCATTTCATAACCCTTTTGGAAAGAGTCAGGGGAGAAATAAATTCAGTAAAGTACTTCTAACCTTCCTGACCTCCTTTCCAGTTGAGCGCAGGTCCCTGGCCTTCTGTTTCTCTAATCTTCGCACTAGACACCTTCCTTGCCACCTGTCCAAATCAGGACAAATTCTTGGTCTCATGTTCACTTGGGAACAAATCCAGGGCCTCCCAGTCTCACAATAAGCAGCCCAGATTGATCTCTTGGGTATCTTTTCCTTGTTCACCAGGCCACCTGTTTTCTTGGCCGGTAACTGTGGCACATTTATCACATTAGGCCTGTCTCACGAAAACCAGCATTTACTCACTCAGGCTGCCAAGGACATAAAAACACAAAGCAACAAAATGAATAAAGGGAAGGCTAGAGAAATTAGTCTGAGAGTGAAAGCATATTTGAAATGCCATGGTGACTGAGAAAAAGACACTCAGCAAGGCTTCTCTCAGAGAGGCAAAAAAAGAAGAGCCCCCTCCGTATTTTTAATTATCTCAGACAGAATTAGCATGAACAAGCTACCTCTCTTTAGTAGTATCCCCTACCTACAACTAGTCTAACGCCTGACTGCTGCATTATCATCAACCCTCTCTTACCGGAAGTGTTACTACCCTCTTCTAGTAAAACACCCCATAAATGACTTGCCTCAATTCCCTTTTATGCACTCATCCTGTTACCACTAGATGTGACTAAAACCAGTTTGCCCAATTACTTCCATCGTGGCTTTTCCCCATTTCTAATCATCGTAATCTTTGAAAAAGTCCCAGGTACAGATAGTTGCTTCTGGGATGCTGGCAATGTTCTGTTTCCTGAACTGGCTGCTGGTTGAACAAAGCCAAACCAAAATTACCTCCATTCAGAAATAGAAATGATGCATTCAGCCTGTGATACCTCACACCTTTTCCAGTTTATATGAGTTTTGGGGTTAAACTATCTCTGTAATCTCCTCTTTCCTCTAATAAAATGGAACTTCTTCAAGGATAAATATGGTGCTTATCTTTGTATGCCCACTGCAAGTACTACCATATTTTGTGTATAGTAGGCACAATATTAATTTGGGGGGTATATATAACCCATGAAAGAAACTATCTTCTGTTTTCAGATTATTTCCTCTTCTGTCCCAGTCTGTTGAATTTATGTCACAATACAATACCATATAATACATATTAGACAAATTGCATAGTTTGAATTGTTCTGAAATTAAAATATCTTTGAAGGTATGATTGATATCTGAATTTTTTGTGCATGTTCCAAAGGAAATTCAGAGTCCTAATATCAGGGCCACCATGTTGCTCAAGTGCGGAAAGCACCATTCATAGAAACTTCACTGTGAATGGGCACCTTTGGAAAGCGTGCATGGCCATTTGCTGCAGCTCTGCCTAAAATCACTGCAAAATATGGAAATATGAATAGAAACATTTCTGATGACAAATGCTGGATAGCTTGCTCTTGAAGATGAGAGCCACATAGAGATATTATTAATATTAGTTGGTTCAGTCCTTTCATTGAACATGGCATTTCTTAAATCCCCAGAGTGTGTCAGTAAGTAAGAGAGAAGACCACTGGGATATCTGGGGGAAAAACATTGCAGGTGGAGGGCATGGTGAGTGAAAAGATTCTGAACCAGGAGCCATTTTTCCTCTGATGTAATATTACCGGAACAGTAAGAGAGGTTGGGGAAGAACCCATGTTGATCATAGCAATCTGTGTTGGCCAGCGTAAGGGTTCTTAGATCAACTGTAGAACAACAATCCGATTTCCATTTTACCAAGATCACTCAGACTGCCATTTTGAGAATACCCTCTAGAAGTATGGGGACTCTTTAGGAGGTTATTGCTGTCATCCAGGGTGATGTGGTGGCTTGAGACAGAATGGTATCAGTAGAGTTCAGATGATTCTGAACACATTTCTATGATCAAGTGTCATCTTCCAAGGATAATTACTTTAATGCAAATGTCATTTTATAGTTGTTTTATAAAATATATTTTTATTTGATTTTGAACATTTTTAAAGCTACATATGAATGATTTTTTTCTAAAGAGAATTGTATAACACCTATTACAGATTGTTTTAGCTCTTTAGTTGTATTGATCCTCAGTGAATTTTTGTAATATTTTAGAAAAAAATGCCAGTCACGATTAATCTAGGGATTTTATATGTAGAATTTTTACAAAGCAGGATTTGAGCCTATGGCTTAAGGCCAGCTTACATTTTTATGGATTTCTACCATTGCAGGCAGCCTATTAAATCCAGGAATTAATGAAAGATTGGTCTTCACAAGCTTGTCATATTGAAATGTTGGTAAAAATCTACTAAGCACTTTAAATGGTTCAGCGACAGATTTGTCCAGAGAAGAAATGATATTACTCTGATGTTGAAACAGTTCAATACAAAACAATTGCTGTTTCCCTTTTCCCACGTTAGCCCATGAGGAGACTTTTACGCTCTTTGTCTCTAGATCTCTAGAGAATGCTTCCTTATTTTATATCATCTGTTTTGCTCTACTCAAATTACTTTAAAAAATAATTTCTCATCTCATTTTTTTTCCTTTTTGTCTCCCTGTAATTTGTGATAATTAAGGTGATAATAAGCTTGGGTAAGACAAATTACAACCAAAGAAATAAAGTGTAGTAGCAACAGTACACTCATGAGAACAAAATAAATGTTACTTATGCTGTTTGTGCTTTTTTTTATTTGTAATTCTACTCAATTATCAAATACATAGAATGTGTTTGCTGTATATGAAAAAGAAGTGGTTTCTCAGAAATCTATTATTCTATGTGAAGGATAAAACTTTTACCTTTCCTTATTTTTTTATTTTATTTTTATTTATTTATTTTTTGAGATGGAGTCTAGCTCTGTCACCCAGGCTGGAGTGCAATGGCACAATCTTGACTCACTGCAACCTTTGCCTCCCAGGTTCAAGTGATTCTTCTGCCTCAGCCTCCTGAGTAGCTGGGATTACAGGCACGTGCCACCACGCCCAGCTAAGTTTTATATTTTTAGTAGAGACGGTGGTTTCGAGACCAGGCTGGTCTTGAACTTCTGACCTCATGATCCGCCCACCCCAGCCTCCCAAAGTGCTGGGATTACAAGCATGAGTCACCATGCCCGGCCCACCTTTCCTTATTTTAATGACTTTTAGAAAGTAAACTGATATTCAATGAATATGTCTTATACACATCTATCTGTCTATACACATACGTATAAACTAGTTACCTAAGCCCCATGATTAGGGAAGACAGTGCTGTTATAGCTAGTTGCTTATGAATAGGTCTGGAGCGGGCTTTTTCCCACACCCACACACCGGGAGTGTCTGGCAACCATCAGGTGATGGTCAGGCAGTTTTTAACTGTTTCTCTAAAGTAATAATTGTTCACAGCTGGCACGAGGGGAAGCTGGCTCCTGATAGATAGAAAACACCTGAAAGTGGTGATCAACACCTTCCCGATAAGATCTCAGGAGTTGTGCAAGTGGGGAGAAGTAACGCCCATCACCCCGGAAGTATGACAACCTATAAAACCCTAAGTCAAAAGGTCAAGCCGCATACTTGCCTTTCAAGTCACCCACTTAGCCCTCTCCCAAGTGTACTTTCCTTCCTTTTATTACTGTTCTAAAGCTTTTTACTAAACTGGCACTTCTGCTCTAAAACATGCCTCAGTATCTCCTTCTGCCTTATCCCCCTCTGTCGAATTCATTCTTCTGAGAAGGCAAAAACTGAGGTTGTTGTAGACCCATACGGATTTGCCACAATGCCAGATGCAATTGATTACCAACAGAGCTCAGCCTGCTAGCTAATCCCAGATGTCAGTAGAGTCCAGAGTATGGTGAAAAACATTTATTTTGTTTTTCACATACAATACTGATTCGCAAAGTGTGGACACTGAACTGACAGCATCAGCATCACCAGGGAACTTGTTAAAAATGTAAATCTCAGGCGCTATTCCAAACCCACTGAATCTGAAGTTCTGCGGATGGTGCCTTGCTCTCTGTTTTAGTTCAAGCCCTCCAGGTCATTCTGATGTACTCTAAAGCTAGAGACTAATAAAAAAGGTAACCTTGCAGGCCCTGTAGAATCCATCAGTGTAGGTGGACTCCCCAAAGTGCCTGCCTTACTCGAGTTTCTCTTCCTTTAGTCCTGGCTCTACCTTGTAGTATACCTGCACTACCTGAGCCTCATTAGCTGTTCCTATTCACTGGAACTTGGGGCTTGTCTCAGTCTTGATAGGCTTCACAGTAATTTCTTCAGGGAAGAGCACCTGTCTTTCTTGCCATATTTATTACTTCTGCTAGCAGTGATTCAATGCCTGATTGTACGAATAGTTCTGTTCCCAGTAGTAATTAAGATGAGAGGACTGAGATCCACATTCTGCCACATGTGCTATAAGTGGGGTGGCCATATTGGGACAATTCTGGTTTCCACCCTTGCTTCAGCATAATTTATACTCCCTTTTACCATTCTAGGTGCTGTATTTAGTTGGCAAATTATATTACAGTGAACCTAAATCATTAGCAATCCTAACACTGTTGGAAAGTGGCCTAAGAAGGCATCACTAAGAAGGAAATGTTTTGGGCATAAAAATGAAAGCTGTCTTTTTACAATAGGTAGGCAAGACAGAACTGGAGATGGGCTGGGACAAACTTAGAGGCTGGGAGATCTTGGTGGCTGGAAGTTCCAGACAAAGATGGGAAGTAGTAGGTTCCACTATGGGAAGCCCAGTTAATAGTTTGAAGGGGCTAGTGTCTGGTGGAAGTAGTAATAGATAAAGCTGATGGGAGAGGGGTGAGGTGAGGTAAAGCCTTCCAGAAGAGGCAAGGGAAAATTTTCTTATTGTTGCCCCAATAACATATCACTTTAGGTTCTTGGAGTAGTTCTTAGGAAGAAACCTACTATTTGTTTCCCTGTACAAACAGTTCCCTGTACAAAACACAAGTTCTATGTATTCAAAATGTTTATTGCTCTATTTTCCATCAATTCTCAGTTATATTTCAATGTAATGTAGCAGAATAATAATTTACCTTCACCTTTGTTTGAAATATTCAAATTCAGTTTAAAAAATACCAACCAGATGATTCAGATTCCATAATATCCTGTGCCTTTATCACACAGCAGAACACTAATGTGGAACAATTGAGATTTGTGGCCTGTCGAGAACAGAATAGAGGAAAATATCCAGATATCTAACTGATGTGTTGTGATATTGTTTTTCTGAATATTAATATGGTAAATGAATTTTGCAGTTATAAAATGATCATGTGGGAATTTTTTTCTGTCACCATTTACTGTACTAAAAATTATATGTTCCATGTAGTTTTTGGAAATTGTTTACAAAGCACATGTTGCATGGCAAAGCTAATTTAAAGCATAAAGAAATATTAAATGATGAGAAAAAGTTAATTTGATTTTACAAAATTAATGATGTTTCCTTTTTTTGTTGTTGAACAGCAAAGATGCATTTGGCATTGCTAAAGCTTCAAAGGCTTTGCCCTGGACGTTGCTTGTAAAGGGATCCCGTGTTATGGTTATAATTACCTTCACCATATAGATGACTTGTCAATATTCTTCTTTCTTTCCATATGTACAGAATAGATACCATGTTCTTTTTCTTTTTTAACCAGAACTAATCTTCTGTTCTCTCTACAGTCTAATGAATTTCAAGAAAATAACCTTCATTATTCAATTAATTGTTATGTTTTTCTAACTGTTAATATAGATTACATTTCAGAGTTAATAGCTGCCTGTAAAGGAAAAGAACAATTAATAATTTCCTACATTATCCTTTGTTTAAATGCCACATAAATAATGTATTTATTAATGCATTTGCTTAGTTAAATATTATGTTTTGAATAAAAGTAGTAATTAATATTGTATTTTTATTTAAAAAGCAGTCTATAATAACCACAACTATCTGAAGGATGCGGTTAACCTGGCAACCTTTATGAAGCTATATATGAGGAGATAATAATATTTCAGTATGCCACAGATTATCTGATTCTTATTTTACTGACATACAAAAACGCACCATATATTTAAATTTCATTTCATATCTGTATCTGTAGAGTTAGCATATGCAGTTATTTCATAAGTAATGTGTTTCTTATTTATAAATGTAACTTATTTATAATTCTGTTTCCTTAATTTTCTAACCCAAGAATTAATGTTTATTTGTTCTGGGAGATACGAAAGGCACAGAATGTTAGGCGACAAACTAAGAAAGTGATGTGAAACTTTTTGTAGAAATAGCTGAGTGATCTCCAAGTCCTAGTCTTAAAATTTTGTCACTTGCTTTTGAAAAAAACAAAAAGTCTTTATAATCATAGGCTTACCTTTACTCATCGTTGCTTACTAATTGAAATTTAGACATATTTAAATGCAAGCAGTGGCATTTATTTATTTATGAATGAATGAACGAGTGATGAATGAATGAATGAATGACAGGGTCTCACTCTGTCGCCCAGGCTGGTGTGCAGTGGTGCAGTCTTGGCTCATTGCAACCTCTGCCTTCTGGGTTCAAGCAATTCTCCTGCCTCGAACTCCCTATTAGCTGGGACTACAGGTACCCACCACTGCGCCTGGCTAATTTTTGTATTTTTAGTAGAGTCTGGCTTTCACCATGTTGGCCACTCTGGTCTCGAACTACAGACCTCAGGTAATCTACCTGCCTTGGCCTTCCAAAGTGCTGGGATTACAGGCGTGAGCCACCACACCTAGCTGGCTATGGTTTATTATAAATCCTTAAAATAGAGGTATTTCTTTTTTATTTAAGAAATGGTCTTTTGGGTTAGAAGACAATTTGTAATATTCATTAAATAAACAGTAAATAATGAGCTTTTTAGCCACGAGAGAGCATTTAGCATTTTTATTTTTTTGTTTTTATCTTTCCCTTTTATTTTAGGTTCACATACAGATTGCACATGTGTGGTACACATGTGGGATACATGTGCAGGTTTGCTATGTAGGTAAATACATAGGGCTCGGTGGACAGATTATTTCATCACTCTAGTAATAAGTACAGTACCCAAGGGGCAGTTTTTTGATCTCCCCACTCCCAACCTCCTCCCTCAAGTCCTTGTCTCCATTGTTCCTTTTTTTGTGTCCATGTGTACTCAGTGTTTAGCTCCCACTTATAAGTGAGAACATGGTGGTGTTTGTTTTTTTGTTCCTGTGTTAGTTTGCTTCATATTATGGCTTTCAGCTCCAGCCAGGTTACTGCAGAGGACATGATCTCATTCTTTTTTGTGGCTACATAGTATTCCATGGTATGTGTGTACCACATTTTCTTTATCTAGTCTACCATTGATGAGCATTTAGGTTAATTCCAGGTCTTTGCTATTGTGAATACTGTTAACAACAAACATATACATGCATGTGTCTATGGTAGAATGATTTCTATTCTTTTGGGTATCTACACAATAATGAGATTGCTGGGTAAAATGGTAATTCTGTTTTAAGTTCTTTGAGAAATTGGCATACTGCTTTCCACAGAAGCTGAACTAGTTTATATTCCCACCAGTAGTGTATAAGGCTTTCCTTTTCTCTGCAACTTTGCCAACATCTGTTATTTTTTGACTTTTTAATAATAGCCATTCTGACTGGTGTGAGATCGTATCTCATTATGGTTTTGATTTGCATTTCTCTAATGATTAGGGATATTGAGCCTTTTTTCACATGCTTGTTGGCTGTGTATATGTCTTCTTGACATTTTTAAAGTTTCATGTTTCTGTCTGCAGCTCAGAACTTACTAATCATTTTTATAACTATTTTTAGTACTTTTAAATTCTTGAACTTTACACAAACATGAAACCTCAAACAGGAAGAGATAATAATTAGATCACAACTTGAAAAACCTGGCAACTATATAGATGGCTTCAGCATATGTTTGTCATCCTTTAATTTGGTTTTTATTTGAATATCCATATCAGATACGGCTTAGCATTAGTACTGTTACTGTTCAATCTCTCTTTAAAAAGTGGCCTGTTGTCTCTGTCTGTATATTTATGACATTAAAATTAGGCCTAACTTTTGTTTTCTTTACCCTCACAATATGTTTTGGGGATAGCATTATGTAACAATTCTTGAGGTACAGTGGAAAGAGTTCTGTGACTCTGTCTGCAGTAATTCTAACCTTGTAAAGCTAACCTGAAAGTAATCTCACAAATCTGAACTTATTGGAATAAATAATATTTATTCCATAATTATTATTAAATCTAATTGAGTAAATTAATGCTTAACCTACCTTCCTATGTCTATCAGTAATTTAATATTAAACATGAGAAATGCATGTTTGTCAATATGAATATGCCTGTTTGTACATATGCATCAGAGACAGGAGCTGTTTTAAAGTACTAACAGTGGGAATCAGCTCAACTCATATTTGTAATATAGCTTTAAATTTATTCATCTTATATCTTGCTGAATAGTCTATAGATGATTTCTTTTTAAGAAAAAAATGTTTAAGTTAGCAAATAGAAACCTTGAAATGTCCCATAATTAAGCAAAAGGCATATAAATAGTCTCTAAATAATGAGTGTATTATTAAATTTTAGCTTCAAATCACCTTTACCACTGTACTTATTTTTCTTTAATAACAACTTTATTGTTTCATGGGATTTTCGGAGTTGAAGCTCACTGATTTTTATGCTTTTCAGGTCAGTTTCTTCTGGAAGAAGCTCGTCTCATAGAAGCAGCTGAGATGGCAAAAAAAGCAGCTGAACTAGACAGCACAGAGTTTGATGTTGTCTTCAATGCTGCCCACATGCTCAGGTTAGTTCTTGCTACTGTGCCTCAAAGCCTTGACTTTGAGAAGGTAATTAAGTATACGAATTTTAATGTCCTACCACCTTATTCCACATTCTTAATGTGAATCATGCTGCTTAACTATGTAAAAAATTAGAAACATTGTATTCATTATAAGCTATTCATCCTTATCCAGTCCATGGCCCATGGGCCACACGTGACCCAGGACAGCTTTGAATGCATTCCAATGCGAATTCGTAAACTTTCTTAAAACATTATTATGAGGTTTTTTTGCTTTTTCTTTCTTTTTTTTTTTTTTTTTTTTTTTAAGCTCGTCAGCTATTATTAGTGTTACTGTATTTTATGTGTGGCCCCAAGACAATTCTTTTTCTATTGTGGCCCAGGGAAGCCAAAAGATTGGAGTCCCCCGGTCTATATGCACCATGTGTAGGGCATATGAGGTTTTAGGACTTTCTGAAAATTACTGCAACCTCCTTTCCCTTCCCTCTAAAAATTACTACTCATAAAATACAAAAAGAAAACTGCAAAATTGAATATAATACATGTCTAATTAAATGTCTCCAAAGCAAAACATTATGTCAGTAAACTGCATCTCAATATTTGTGTTTTTATGTTAATTGTATTGACTGTGGCATGTGGATACATTTTAATGTTTAATAGTGGATAGGAGTTTCAAATACAAGTATACTTAAGGCCCGTGAAATTCTCAAAATAGCCCTGGAATCAACACTATTGCTTTGTCGTGAAATAATACATTTTTTTAACTTTTAATGCTTCTGTTTTCAGAAGACTATTACAAAGGCTAATTACAATGAGAGCAAAAATACTAAAATATAAGGCCAGATTATCAAATAATAAATAAAATAATAAAAATTATTAAATAATAATAAAATAATAATAAAAAGTATTATTTTTGTGTGTGACTATAAAGAAAGTCAGTGCATCCGTAAATGGTTATTTAGATTATGGGAGGATGTTTTTAACTGTTTTTAATCAAATGATTTATATAGTTGTTTACAAAGCATTATTTGTCATGTTATATACACACATATAACTCCTCCCATATTCTTACTTGAAGACTAGTTCATTAAATCCCCACCTAAATGCTTCATTAAATGACTTCTATACTGTGGTCTCTGCACTTGGCTTCCAGGAATAGATTTGTAATTACATAGATTACTCTTACAAGGGACGAATAATAACAGAAAAGTTGATTCACAATTGGATGGTTTAAAAATGAGAACATTTGTAAAAAGTAGAAGGATTTTTTTTTAGCTTTTGAGATGATTGTAGATTCACCTGTAGTTGTAAAAAAGTAATACAGAGATATTTTAGTTGAATGCCCTCATTCAACATTAATGTTAGCATCCCTAAGGTACTTGTTTTGTGATGAACTCAGGAAAGCTGACACCTACAAAGGGAAATCAGGATTCAATTGACTGTTGGTATATTCATAAAATAAACTGTAACCAATCTGCAAGAACCTTCAATGCAAAGATAATTTTTAAAAGACACCTCAATTTGTGTGATAAGTTTAGGTATTGTTACAGAGATAAGGACTTTTGGTTCCTCATGAATAAAACACTATGCTTTCAGCAACAATAAACAATTTGCAAGAATGGGAAAGCAGGAATACACGCAGGCAAATTCATCTTGATAATAACAGATACTTTTATCAACAAGGCATTTTGCTACATATTAAATCCATGTCTGAAATTCAAGGTCTACCAATAGAAACCCATTATAAGTATATTACAAAAGAAAAAACGTCCTTGTTAAAGACATATGATTTTTTCTTAGTTGTCTTAGTGCTAGAAACCAGTGGAAAATTTTTGTTATATATTGGCAGTGAGGAAATCTTTAGGATTTATTTTCAGAATATCTTCCCCAGCTTTCTCTGGTCTGCATCCCTCATTAAGTTGCAGTCAGTCGGTGCCCTCCTGTATTGACTGCAAGAGTGACCACAGCAGCCTGACTTTCTCCTACTCAACTGGGTGGCAGTCTTCATGAATGTTTTTACTTAGCTTTTCTGTTTTTCACCTCTGTCAAATTCAAGCATTTCTGGAGTGCTTGCTGTCAAGCTGAATATCAGTCTCTTTTCTTAATAGTTGAGAACATTCAGGGCTTTGTTTGCCTAAAGGAGTAAGAAGGGTTATTGGTTTCCCCTTGAATATACTTTTGTCAAAATGGCTAGTTGTCAAAATTTTGCTTATTTAATGTTACATGTAAATTTTCTCCTGGGGGTGATGCCACATATTTCTAAATTAAGTTTGATATTCTTTTCTCAAGAACTCTGTTCTTTTGAGAGATGTTTAGGAGACAAAATTGACAGGGTTTGGTGACCATTTGGGTGTGAGAGAAAGAGTGGGTGTCTCCTGGTTGTGTTTCACTTTGTTAGCTGGATAAGTGGTTTACCCACTATCCCAAATCAGCAATTTAGGGAAAAGTTATAGTTCAAGATAAGGTTTGAACATACTGATTTAACTTCCCTTTTCTTGGCAAATCTCCAATGTAATGACCAAAAGAATCTATAAATGGGGGGAGGGGGAGCAGGAGCTGCTCATTACAAATGTAGCAAAAAGGAAAAAAAATGATCATTCCATCTGAATGAGATGAGATTGGAAGAAGTGAGATCCTCAGGCCAGCCATCAAGGGGCAAATCTTTATCTTATTGGGACCTTGAAGAGGCCTGAAATTTGAGAAATTTCCAGTAGGCCCATTCCAGCTACCAGAAGTGAACAAAGATCTTTCTCTGTAGAATAAGCTAATATAAAGTTTTGAAATATATTACTCAATTTGGCAGTTCAGATAAGAATGACAAGTCAGAGGAATCAAAATAAAGGGCCTCAGTGAAGCAGGTTTACATTAAAAACATAAGAGCCTCATAGAGGGTCTCTAAATTCCTGTCATCAAAGTACTTCACAAGAACACTCTGTGGTGGAAGTAGTATTAATGTCATTTAACAAGTTTGCTTGGCCCTTTATTTTGTTTTATTTATTTATTTATTTATTTATTTATTTATTTATTTATTTAATGATATTATTATTATTATTATTATTATTATTATTATTATTATTATTATTATACTTTAAGTTCTAGGGTACAATAACAAAGACTTGAAACCAACCCAAATGTCCATCAGTGATAGACTGGATTAAGAAAATGTGGCACATATACACCATGGAATACTATGTAGCCATAAAAAAGGATGAGTTCATGTCCTTTGTAGGGACATGGATGAAGCGGGAAACCATCATTCTCAGCAAACTATTGCAAGGTCCTTTGTTTTAGAGAATCACAGTAGTATTGCACTTTCCTGCCTTCCTTGAAGCTGAAGTCCTGCATGCCTCTTATTTGTCATTGAACGTGTGTGAATGTAATGTATGGCACATTTGAGCCAAAGCTCTAAGACTGAGTGCTTTTCCCTTTCTCTGACTTAGAAATTGTGGAAATGTAGATCCCTAAGTGACCAAAGAGAGACAAACCTCCCTCCTCACCTGCGTTGGATAGGTTCAACGAGTGAGAAGTAAACTTTGTTGTCTTAATTCAGTGAGACTTAGAAGGTGTTTATTCCCAAAGTATAACCCAGTTTAGCTGATGCAAAATGTATCTGTGCAAATAAATACGTAAGTAGAAAGTGGAACACTATAATGTTGGGAAAAGATTACTAAGAGATTAATAGGGTCTCTGAATGTATAACAGCAATGGAGGTAGTATACAATTAATAGACTAATAATTTAAATAGAAGCTATAAATATAGTTATTTATATACATATATTGTATACATAATATGTTAGTTTTATTTATGTACAAATATGCACATATATCTATATACTGTATATGTGTGCATGTAGTTTTATATATCATATATGCTATATATAATTTTATTTGTTTGTGTATATAGAAATATTAATAAGAACAGAAATTTCTGAAAAAGAGCATAGAGTAGAGATTATCAAGAGATAGAGAAAATTTCCAAAATAGGATGATCTTCATTCATCGTAATGAAGGCAAAATCAATGAAAATAGGTTTGTTTTTAAACTGTTGTCATGTAGAGACCAGCTTTTAGTTGTGTACTAAAGAATCATTCTTGCTTGTTTGTACAGCAACAAGATTTTTTAAAGAGTGTTCTATAACCTACAGACTCTACCAGTGGGGTTGGGAGCTCTACTGTACACAGCTAAGAATAATTCCCAAACACCCAGAATTCCCTTGGACTCAGCAGCTTTTACAGTGCAGGAGCTATGCCACCATCACCCGCAAGGAACCCAGCAAAGTGTGCATCACATTTATTAGATGATTCTCCTGGGCCTAGCTGCTTCCCATTATGCTTACCTCTGAATTCCATTCTCTTGAGATTGCATCTGATGGGTAGAAACTGAGTCCAGTGCTAAACGAAAGTTAGAAGATGAGTGGATTTCTAGCTTCTACCTTGCTTAGGAATGTGGGATCCTTGTTCTGGTTGATTACCAAGTGTATTCATAGGGGAGGTGATCACAAATGTTGAGTGGCCTCACATAAAGAATATTGACAATACATGGTGACATTTTTAGTACTTCAAACAAAATGAAAAGTTACTAGATGCTTCCAGGTGACAGTATTAAAAATCAGATTGGTTATCATTAAAGGAAAATAAAGGAATTTACGATGCTAGAACACAGTAGAGTTATATCTATAGCGTTATGAGAAGAAACTTGTTGAATCAGTTATTCTATTAGAAACATTTTCTGTGAATGGATTTATTCAACTTTTCTGAAGAACTGGAAGCTGAAGATAGCATGAAGATATTTGTTGTTTGAGAGGAAATATAGAGGCACTAATAACAAACTTTACATGGTTTACAGCATTCTAGGCTCTAGTGGAATGTGTGTGTGTGTGTGGGTGTGTGTGTGGGTGTTTGTGGGTGTGTGTGTTTAATCTACTTCTGCTTACAGGATAAGGGTTAAAAGTAGCATTTATTCAAACATCTTCTGTCTGCCTGACAGTATACTTTGCATTTTATGTCTGTCACTCTCTTATTTCTAAGTTACATCTGTGAAGTAAACGTTAATAAACCTTCCCATCTTACAGATGAGCATACTGAGACTCAAAGTCAATACTCTTCTCTGTATTTACCATTGGTAAAGCAGAGGTTAAGGCTTAATGTGGTATGATATTGTTTTCACTGTGTCACATTGGCTCCCTCGTATTTTACACCTGACTGATGGCTTAGATGCTATGATTTTCGACTTTATTGATATAGAAAATAATTTACAAAATAACAGATTGTCAAATGTGCAAATAAATGCTTAGTAGTTAGGTCTTTCCAATATTATTAAATTATACTTTTGTAATAAGTTTTATAAAGTAGACAGGGCCATTGGAGAGAGAACTCCAACTTTGTATTCTCAAAGGGATATTACATTTTTAGAAGTATAATCATGATATAGTCTCTGATGTGGGTCACGCATGCAGCTGAGATGTGTGCACTTTCCTTTTTTCTAGGCCTAAAGGTGGAAACTATCACTCTGCCCCAAAGGTAGTAAAAATAGCAAAACTCCACCATACCAACTGGTTCTAATTTCTTCCCTAATTTCTAGAGAGCAGAGTGAATATACAAGAAAGAATCATTATCTTTTAAATTTTTATATTCAAATCACACAATATTATGTAATCAACATATTGAAAACATAAAATTTACAAATACTAACTTCTTCATACATTCTACCGGAAGTCACATAAAATTTAAGTTCTTGAATGAGAAGAAAACAGAATCAAATTATTTTCACAAATCAGATTGTGTGTGTGTGTGTGTGTAGGTGTGTGTGTATCATGGGGATGTATGTATATATTTCCAACGCCCTCTGAGCCATATATTTTCTTCCTTATCACTTCCAGACTTACCAAAACCACTAGGAAGTCACTGGATTTTCCAATTATTAGGTATATTTTACTTCCAGTTTACAATCACGTGGCTCTTATTTCAACCATGTTGTAATGGACCATAGGGTCTTCAGAGCAAAGTGGGGTGGCAAATGAGGTTGAAGGTGGGCATCTGTCAACCCTGTTTCTTTCCAGTATTAATGTGCATGTGAGCACCTGGGGATGTTGTTAAAGTGCATGCTATGATTTAGTAAGTTGGGGTAGTACCTGTGATTTTACGCTTCTAATAAATCCCAGAATGAGCTTAGGATGTTGATTCTTGGACCACCACTATAAGCAAGTTCTATTCTGCTGTTTCTCTTTCACCCGTCTCAATTCCTTCTCCTCATCCAAATATTATACCTTGAACATAAGTGGTAATTTACTACATGTGAATATAACAGTTGACATTGCCAATACACAATACCCTCTCTTTTAATTTTTTCCACTATACATCATTATATAATCTTTCTAGATACAGGTTTACCTCTGCCCTTTGCAGCCCCTGAACAGTTTGAGGCTGTGAAAGAATAGCCTTAAACTATCATGGGGCATCAAGGAATTTCTTAGAGGGACCTTTTTAAAAATTATATTGTCAGCATAGTTTTTTCCTCTTATTTCTACTTTTTTTCTTTACCACTCTAGTCTTTTCATTTAGAATTCAGGTGAAGATACTTACAGGTCATGAAGCCATTTTTGGTATCTTGACAGAGAAGTTTTCATCTAAGAAGGCTTAATAGTCATAAACAATTTATTGTACAAGTTTCATTGCAAGGATCTTTTCTGCTCCATTGTTTTTATGTATGTATGACTCTGGTTTCACTATTTTAAGATCTTCCATACATTTTTATGTCTTCGATTATTTCAATTCTACTTCTGTTCCTCCTGTATAACATATCAACTAGAATTAAAATTTAGTGCTGCTTTGAGTAACTCAGAACTAAGCATCAGAGCCTGGCAAGAATCCAGGAAAACCCAGCTATTTTCCTCTGTTTTTATGTTACATGAACAACAATCTCCAGTTAAAAAAAAAAAATGCTCATAAGCTATTCTTGAAAATAACGACCAAGACTTTACTGAAATATTATCTTTTGTACGTATCAGTAGTTTTTATATTAATTTTTAATTCATATTGGCAATTCACAACTATTAATAATTGTAGTTAAAGAGAGTTTTACTTCTAAATGCCACTAGAGTTTTTATTATTTATATTTCCAAGGAAGACATTTTAAATTTAGCGATTTTATAATTTGCACAGAATACATAAAAATGTGGATAATTGTAAGTGGTTCTTTTAATCAGATTCACTTCAGACATTTCATAGGGTATATTAAGTTGTTACTCCATTACATTATTGATTCCCAAATTTCTCTTATACATCTTTCTTTATAAGACTATTGGGCCGCAAACATGTGTTCCAAAGTATACTTTTCTAAAATAACACCAGAGAGTGGAATTAGATATAAGAAATATGTATATTTAACAGATGCAGATTTTATAGTCTCATGTACAAAAATGGAATCTTGCAGTACACAAATGATGAAATGTGTTTGTGAGTTTTGTTATTGTCTGTTTGCTTTCAATCTGAGACTATATTTTTACTGATAGCAAAAAGCAAAACCAACCAACAGAACAAAAAACCCTGAACCTAAAGACTTAAAATATAATCAACTCACTCCAGTGATTTCTTGGAAATTCAGGGTTTACTTCCTAGTACAATTCACAAATGCTATGTGGACTTTTTCTTCTTCCTTACCCTTCCTGGCCCTGAGAGACCAGAGGTAATGTGAAGAGTGAGAGGGCCCAACCGCTATGATAGGTAGGAGTTGGTAATGAGAAAGCAGCCTCCATTTGAGTCTCCAGTTATTGTCTATTGTTGGCATAGGGATTAAATCTTTAATGCTCTAGATATGTGACATAACAATGTTGACTCCTAGGGTGGCATGTTAAATGGAGCAAGTTGCCCATCTGGATCCGTTGTGGATTCCTGGTATGAATGATTTTTCCTTCTCACCACCTTATTTCTGGCTTTGTAAAGTATGTTTTGGTCTGAATGCAAAGTTGTTTACATCTGGCCTGCAAGATTTCTTGCAGAGCCACTGCTTTCCTCTTCACCCACCTTCAAAGCCTTCTCTTAATACTTGGACACTTGGGAAAAGTTTCCACTATATCTAATTGTGAGCTTTTAAAAATGAGATATTTCAGGAAGTAAGAAAGTAAATATGTGGCACTGTTTTTGCATTATCATCATCTTTAAAATGTGGTAAATAATAATAATTGCTTCATGGTGGTATTGTAACTGGTAAATGAAATAATCAATTCCTGGATGGAGGATTTAGAAATTTTCTGTCCCAGAAAAGAAATAGGGAAGGAAGAAAGGATACGAGTATGCAGGAAGTGTTATTTTTTCATCTGCTTTAATAGTCTTGGGAACCTGAGTCCTGTGATCAGTCCCTAACAATCTTATCGTTGAAGTTCTTGACAATATTTAGTAGAATCTCTAAACAACTGGCAGAATACTGCTAAATCTTTACTTTTTCAAATATTGATTAATGATTCCATCATTTCTACAATTAAGATTTATTAAGTACTCCCAGGATGCTCTGTGCAGAGCCGTGTATGAAATACAGCAAACACTGTAAAATGGACATTGAACACTTCCTCATGAGTTGTTCTATCTATAGAATAAAATGAGGATATAAATGAGCATTCCGTGGATGCAACTGAACTATTCTTTTCCCTACAGTTTTCCATGTTCTGCCATAAATGCATGCTGATTAGTAGTTTGTAAAGACTATTTAATATTAGAAGCAAGGTCCTAGAGTAAAAATTAATTTGCATAGTTGTATGACATATATAATAAATCCTAGTGGGTTTTTTTTCCCACCTCATCAGAATTTCATCAATTCTACTTCTAGCTTAAGAAATTAAATTTTCTAACCTAGATATTTCCTTTGAGAACTAAAGCACAGAATAATATGAAGACTTTAAAAACTAATAACCATTTTTGGGGGGCAGTAAAACCTTTTAAAAATTGAGTTTATTATTATTTTCAAGGCATTTTATCTGATGGATTCCCCAGTTTCTCTTTTGATCCTTATCTACCTCATGATTAAATGTCCATAAAGATGAATATTAATGGTACCTATATTTTCCATGTTGGGCATCTGTCATTTGATCTCACTTCAAAGTAACTGAGTTCTTTGTAGTATTAAGTTGCTCCAATTTCCTACCTGCATGCCTTTTATTTTCCTCTGGAGAAAACCTTTCCAGGGCATGACCTAATGAATTCTGGTTCAGATTTCCAAATGAGTCTGTACCAAATTGATTCTATAATTTGGTGGAGGGAACCTTTATTAAATACCCTAGTGAGGGAATTTTTACTGTTTCATACCAAACTAAAGTACTTCTCTTGACATATTGAAATTGAACTTTAACATTTATGAGAATATAAATTGCAACAGCACATTGTAACATGTCATGGGTCCAGTAGAGCCTTAGGTCAAGGGTTTTTACTTTCTTTTTAACCTCTATTAAAAAATAGCAGTGTTTTTAATTATTTTTCATTTAAAAATTAGAAAAATATGTCCTACTCTCCAGAGAGATGTTATCTTCAGTTATTTCCATAATTTATATGGTTGCATGGGGTATGTTTTTATAGTTTGTATTTGGCTTGACCAAGTGCAAATTCACTTTTATAGGTAAGACTAGTTAACCTTCTCTTTTAAAACTTGAATATGTTTTTCTAATTGAGAAAGTTAATTTTTGTGTTCTCTTCATCCTTGTCCTGTCATCTTCTTGTCTCAATAGCTTCTTTACATCACAGCTTCAAGAGAACACCAGTCCATTTTAACTACAGGACCCCCAGCCATTTACTATTATTGTCACATCATAGATATGCTATATACAACATCTGAAATTGAATTTGGCATTTTCCTGTAGCATTTTTTCTGCACCCTTCAAATATTGTCACCAGATTCCAGCTCAACCTCCACAAGCTTCTTAGATCTTATTTCCTGCCATCTTAGAAGGTCTTCTGAAGCAGCATGGTATGATCAAAAAATACATTGTATATTAAAGAACGACTGGCTGCACTTCCTTAGAGCCCTGCTTCTGGGTGATGAGTTGGGTGAACCTAGGTCTTTTCTGTGAATCACAGGAATAGACAGTGAATAAACCTATCTGTAAATTTCAGTGCACATTTTATTTGTACAAGTCAGTTGCGCTACTTACAGGATTTGGCTGTGAGCAATAGAAACTGATTGTAGCTATTTGAAGGCTATGGGAGCTACAGAATTCACTGTAGGCTGGAAGGCTTAAATTGGCAGGACACAAGGTAGCCTCAGTGGCCCAGAAGTGAGATATACAAAAGCGGTTCTTTCCAGGAAGAGTCTGGCTAGTAAATAGTCCCATTGCTTCTACCATTGCAAGTGTGTTCTGGCCGTCCTTTCATCTTTCTGTCACTTAGGAATGAAAGTTCTAAGTAACGAGAACATCCATTTAGCTGAGGTTAAGTCATGTGCTGACCCTGGTGTCCGAAGTCCAAGGGGAGACATAATCTGGCCTTTTTATTTTTTTCTGTTAACTACACACCGTGAAAAGTTCCCTCCATACTGGAAAGAAAGTGTCTTTCTAGACAGATGTAGAATTTTGAAAGTCCTGCAGATCTTTACTTTTTCATAAAACAAAAGCAGTAATTACTAATTTTGACAATTTATTTTTAAAATTGAGATTTTTCTGGGGTCTCATGTTGATGCTGGAGAGCCCCACTACTATAATATATTATGTAGTTTTGCATGGAAGAGTAGGATAACTTTTCTAATTCCTAATATGTAAATGTGAAATAACACCACCCACTGAATAGGATTATGTTAAGATACTATTTATAATGCCTTAAATACAATAACAAGTGCAATGCAAACACTCAATTTTTAAGTCTTTTTCTGCTTGGGCAATTTATTGTTTGGTGTGACCAGAATTTTTTTTTTTAATTAACATTATTTTGCTGCACAGTGATCCTAATTATAATTCTAAAATAAATGATATAGTTTTATTTTATTATTTCTTTTACAGACAGGCTAGCCTCAATGAAGCAGCCGAGAAGTATTACGATCTGGCAGCCAGGCTGAGGCCTAATGTAAGTACTTTCCTAATGAGAAACACTTTCAGAGGGATAGACTCAAAGCATGTGATAGGTGTAAGACATAGAAGTGTGTTTTGTTTTGTTTTTCTTTCTTTCTTTCTTTCTTTCTTCCTGTCTCTCTCGATCTCTTATTTTGGATACCTACTAAACAGCTTAATTCAACAGTAAAATCTGCCAGCCTCAAGCTTCTTTTTCTGGAGTTAGATTTGCTGTCTTCTAGCCTGTGTAAAGCAACATAAGATTTTTATCACTTAAACACAGGCTTTAGCACTACTACATACTTTGTATTTGCATAATTTTTAAAATCAATTCCTTGAAGGTTTTTTTGGCTGTGGCATTAAATACCTATTATTTTTTGATTCTCATATATAGTCAGACCTCAAGCTGTATGCCTCTTTTCTATTCTACAGCCCTCATTTCTAGTAACTGTGCTTTTCAACTTCATCAAGAATGTTTTTATTACAATTTTTCTCTGGGTAATGATGCTTCCATAAAGAAAGATGGATGTGAATTAGATCTCTTCTATTGAAATAGAGTAACCATTTATGAGAAAATAAGAACTGGTTTTGTCTTGGTCTTCTAAGCACATTTTATTTGCAACACATCTCTGAACTCCAACACATTGTGCTTTGATTTTCATATACCTTCTGCATCTCTCGCCAATACTAAAATCTTCTACCCTGTTCTTCACATCAAGACCATCTATTGGGAAATGCAATTTTGAAACAGTAATGAAAGTGCACATGTGATGTGAGTGCAAATAATGGGATCAGTCTCATTTCTTTATAGTAACTCATCCATTGGGCAAGCATTCTTCATCTATAGAGTTCCTGCTTTGTGGTAGGATACAGAGATTTCATATCCTAAAGGACCACACAGAGTAGCAGACAAGACTGAACACAATCATCTAATTCAAATACAGTGTGGTGAGTCTCGTACAGAGGTGTATACAGTCCTCCGGGAGCACAAAAGAGGAGGATGAATGCTCTCTAAAAGAGACCTGTGTGGGAGGTAGCTATTTTTCTTTTCAGGAGATTCATCCGCTTGCAACGTTAGCCCTGAATCTCAACGCCTCCAAGTTTTATTTGTAGGGACAAAAAAGTATCTTTATCTTGAGCACCCTAAGGCTCATGGCCGAGACCCCAAACAAAAGACAGATTTAACAATAGAAAAGCATACAGATTTATTTAATATACATTTTACCTGATATGGGAGCCTTCAGAAATGATGACTCAGGAAATTATTTTTTATAGACATCATGCAGAAGTCTGATTAGAAGACAAAAGGTTATGATCTCATGGTAATAAATTGGGAAGAACTTAGAAAGTCCTGTTTGTTCTTCTTCTTTTTTACCCTGTGTATTCAGAGACAAGGTGTTAATGAGGGTCTTATCACCTACTACCTTGGAGAAGGGAGGGAAAAGGTCATAGAGTGACCTTTCTTCTTCTGCAGTTTTGTTTTTTTTTCAGCTTAAAATATTCTGTATTGTAAGGAACCATGCTTTGGGGGGCTGTTCTGAACCCTGTCACATTAATTATGAGATGTTTCAGGAATTGATAAGCAGTTTGCAACAGAAGAAAATAACTTAATAATCATATGGTGAGAACAATGACAGCTAAAATTTATTGCGCACTTACTATTATGTGCCAAACACTCTGCTAAGTACTTCATTCATTTCCCACAACAACCCACAGATACCTTTGTGATCCCTATTCTCTGGAAGGGCTGAGAATTTAATAACTCACCCACTGTCAAAACTAAATGGAATCACACTGTAACCCAGGCCACTGAATGCATAACAGAAAGCTTAATGGAAAAAAAAAAAAAATGCAGCCATATCTTAGAGAGGAAAGGCAAGCCAGAAATTAGGAAAACCTAAATAATGATAGTCATTTTATTTATTTATTCAGTAATATTTACAGAGTATCAGGTATTACTTTAGGCAGTGGCTATACAACAGTGAACAAAATGGTTAGGAGCTCACAATCTAGTCTGAGGAGAAGGAGCTAGTATATCAAACAGTGAGAAGTGCTCTGGAGAAAGCTGGAGCAGCACAAGTGAGTTAAGAGTTGTGGCAGGGTAGCGGGTGGCGTGCACTACGCATAGTTTGGTAAATGCCCTAGTCGGGCAGCTTTGTGCAGTATTTCTAGGAAAAGGGTTGAATTTGAAGTCTTATTATTACAGCTTCATTAAAGGCAGAGATCGGAGTTTTTGGTTTTCTTTTTTTTTATTGCCTTCACGTTAATAAGATGCTATGAATGTACATAATGCATGATAGGTAAATGCAATTGCTTTTTGAGTACTAGTCACTTGAGTGTCATGTTGATTTTTGGTCAAGTGGTTGGTCAAATGACCATCTTCAACATGTTACAATGAATTAGTGAGAGAAGAGCTCCCTGAGCTATCTGACCTGGACTAAAAAATGAAAGACACTCGAATATTACAAGATTTGAGTCTGATTTGTGAAATGGTTAATTTTAAAAGACTAAACAAATCATAAAATCAATATTTAATCTCCAACTCAAAACCATTTTTTGCTGAACCCTCAAAATGTTTCTTCATAAACCCGCTGCAGACTGCTTTCCAGAATATGTTTATTCAAATGATACTTTCCCTATCTGGCAACAATACTTTTAAAATGGATGGGATAGAATAAAATGTTCACATTTAACAGTGAATAAATGATGTTACAATTGATGGATCAATAGATATGATTTTTTCCTAATCTGTTTTCAGAATTGTGTTTTGACTTACAGTATGTGGTCTAGGTGAGTAAAACACCACAGCACAGAGGAAGCAGTGATAAAATACAAACCATGGCAGTAATATAAATTTCTCCTATCCAAGTACTAACCAGGACCAACCCTGCTTAGTTTCCAAGATCAGACAAGATAGTAATATAAATTTCTGTTCTGAAATGAAGAGACCTTTTTAAACAATAACCCGTGTAATGATTTATTAGCAATGACACATCTGATCTGAATGAAAACATTCATTTAACATTTATCTTGTTCATATCTGTTTATTACCTTTGTTCATAAAAAACATTCTTTGTTATTTCTCTGCTTTTAACTTAATAAATCTGGTACCTGCCTATATGATCGCATAGCTAACAGACTTCAACTCCAGTCTATTTAAATAGTTCCATTGTCTTTTCTAGTTTTCTCCCCTACACAGTAATCTAATCTTACTCCTACTTGCTTCTAAACATTTTCTTCTAAAGCATCTTCTTCTGTTTTTTAAGTACCCCTAAGAGGGTAAAAATCAGTAGCTGTATGTGAGAGACTCTGTGAATGTTTCACCAATGTTCACGTCAGATCACTGTTATACAAAGGAAAGTATGAAGCTGCAACCTCTGTTACAGTCATATTAAAAAGTTTGCCGTCTGTGGGATATTCTTTCTTAATAAAATGCCTATTCCATTTCTTCAATATGTCCCATGATGAATTTCTTTATTTTTTTTCTATGATATGAAAGCCGTATTTTCCACATAATTTACTTTGAAATTGTTAATTGTATTTTTGTATCATTTTACATACAAAGAATTCCAGTGGTCAAATACTAAAATAATGAAAGATGTCTAAATTAGCAGGCACAAAATAAGTTTTAGATTCTGACATTGTCTCTTTATCAGAGATGTTTAATAACTTGTCGTTTACCAGACTACATAGTTAGAGAAGTCTAATTATTACAAAATGACACCATTACCATTTTAATTTTTTTTAACTTGCTTTTTGGAGCTGATTGTCCTAAAATTAAACCTTATAATACATTAAAACATGTTTCTATAATATGAAAACTCCTTACTGAAATTGCCATCTTAAGTTTTTTTTAGTTTTAATTTTTTTGTTTTGGTTTGTTTTAAATAAATTGACCTTTCTTTGGAGGTTACTTTAAATAGACAACAGTCTTCTCTGTCTTCTCTCTCACTAATGGGCTTCAAAAAATGCTGACTCTCAAGGACTAGAGGGATATTAAATGAAACTGCTTTGTTCTTCCTATAGGAATTAAGCCAAATTCTGCATTAACTTATGGATTTTTTAAAAATGGTTAATGTGAAGAATGGGAAATTTGCATAGTACAAAGTCACCTGCTTTTACTTGGCTTTCTGTAAACTCTAGTGTTAGAAGAGAGTCATTACCAATGGTAGGTCTGTACGTCTTATATTTTGGGGGATGTAATTGTTTTTAAGTATGAATTTATTCAACTTACTTTTTATCAAGTTCTAGCTTTATGTAAGACTGTGCTAAATGCAGTAGGGTTTGAAAGTTATGAAATGTTAACCTTGTCCTTAAGAAATGTACAATCTAATGTGGGGAGGGAGTGAAGGAGAGGACGCGGGAATCCCAATCCTCAAACATCAGGGCAGTAAATAATAGCATCTAATAAATGCTTTGTGAGACATATGAGCTAGGTGTAAGCAAAGCGCATAGGAGAGAGAAATGACGTTCAGCTGGATTGAGCTGAAGAGACACTGAATCACAGTTGACAAGCTAAGAGAAACTTGGAATGATAGGATGCCTATAAGTAAGGATTTTAGCAATAACAAGGAGAGAATTCTGGCAGGGAGAACTATGCACATGAACTAGGGCAAGAGGCAGGGTACAGAGAGGAAGGGTATAGGGGAAGATAGAAATGAAAACTACCATAAAACTAGATGAAAGGTAGTGGATACCATACTAAAAATGTGGCGTTTGTATTTTAAAATGTTATTAAGCAAAGTGACATAATGAAAGGAGTAATTTAGGATGGCCATTTATATGATGAAATGAAAAATGTCATTTGTGTTTGAGGAAATAGAGTTGGGAGATACAGCCTTGGGAAAACTAAATAAAAGGTCATGGTAATAGTATAGGCATAAGGTGGTGAAACTAAAGTACAGAAATGCAGAGGAATGGAAAAGAACGTAAAGATAAATTAAGTACTAGATTATTTCAAAAGACGTGAGTAAGATAATTAGTTGGCCACCATATATGTTCCAAAATTTTGATTTTAGGTAACCTGGAAGAAAAGAAATGCCACAAATATAAAAATTTTAATCAGAGGGCTTTCTTTATTCTAAGAACAAAATGTTTAGACTGAGCACATTCTGAGTGAGAGAATTTGCTTACTCTCATTTTCTCATGGGACATTCCTATCAAGGAAGGAGTTAGAAGGCCATAGTTAGGGATAGAGAGTTGGGAGTCATTTGCAAAAAAAGGGAATGGTACCAAATAAGTGGGTAGCATCACCAAAGGAGGGAATATACAAAAGAGAAGAGAGTCAGTTTCAGACATTTGGGAATTTCGACATTTCAAATTTAGAATAAGGAAGGCAGCCAAGACAGTGACAGGGCATAGAAAGCAAAGTTGATGAGCAGGGACACTACTGCAAAAAGGTAAAGAAAAGCAAGGACAGACAAAGTCCTTCGACTTCCGAGAGTAAGCATCTTTGTGCCCTTTGGGAGTGCAGTTTCACATAAGTGATGTGAGCAGTTGAGGAAATGGAAAATTGGAAGCGGGTGGTGTAAGACTTATTCGTAATGATGTTTGGAAATAAATATTAAATTTGAATATTACCAATTAAAGATAGATGTTGAGATGTATGTGTCTCTGTGTTAAATAGGATACTAAAAATGTGTGTATGCACGTGAATATGAGACTGAAAATGTGTCCAAGGTGAAGGGAGCGCAAAGGAAATATCAGAGATATTTAAGGATTGCTTCCTCCCCAGTGACTGAAGAAGAAAAAGGACACTTGAAGATACAGAGGGAAAAACACAACTAGAAATAGAGGGGAGCTAACTTTAGTAGTAAATTATTTCGGTTATGCTCATTTGATTATCTGCTAATCCTGTGGGGGAAGAAAGGATAGAATTTTATGTTAAAAGACTCATGGACAACTGCATGTTCTGAGGAGCACAGTAGGTAATGTTTGATGCAGGTCTGTACTATCTACATGGAATAAATAACTATCAATGAGGACACATTTCACTGGTAGATTACTTCTAGTTTTGACTCAGCTCTCTGATTTATATGCTAACTGTTGTGTTTGCATTTTGCATTTCTAATATGTAGAATATTTTATAAATATCCCATGTGTATTTAGTACATATGCATTAAAAGGAGAATATCTTTCAAGGATTATATTATCGATAGAGAACTTCATATATGCATTATACCTTTCCCAGGTACTTAGAACATAAATTATTTCAGAACATTATTATAAAATCAAAACCAGTGTTATCCATTTGGCCTCTTTAGCAATGATTATATGTCAAAAGATTAAACTGAGAAACATGGGAAGAGAAGATTCAAATAAATGAGCTTATTGACGAAATGCAGCTGTGTTACAAAGTAGTCCACATATTCTGTAATGTATTGCTTTCAATTTTACTATCATTTTTATGGTGAATATGGTGGTAGGGGAATGACTGTGGAGTGGAAATAACCACTAATACTGAGCTCTGGGGAAAAAGATTAATTATTTAATTGAGCTATTATTAATTGAAAGGATATAAAATTTCCCACCTATATATGTATATTCTAATGGGAAAGATATTCTTCAACCCTAATTAGAACAAAGAAAACATAAAACCAAATTCAATGGGACAGATTCAGATTTTACCATATAAAGGATTGTTATGTTGTTGGAAAAAAATGACAAGGTTAATAATAATTTGTCTGGGAGGCAGTTAAACCACATTTCTGCTTGTAAATGGGGGAGGAACCATATGGCCTCTCCCAAAACTTTCCACAAGCTTCTGTGATGTGGGAATGCTACATACCATGTGTCTCTTGACTTTTACGCATTGATTTTATGTGGATCCCAGAATCACCAGATTGACTTTATGAGTAAAATGTGTTTTAATACTGCACATATATATTTCACTTTGACTGATTTTTTCAGTTACAAATATATCCATGTATTTTATTTTTTTATTTATTATTAATTTTTCCATAAGTTGGGGTACAGGTGGTATTTGGTTACATGAGTACTTTAGTGGTGATTTGTGAGATTTTGGTACACCCATCACCCGAGCAGTATACACTACACCATATCTGTAGTCTTTAATCCCTCACCCCCCTCCCACTCTTCCCCCCAAGTCCCCAAGGTCCACTGTGTCGTTCTTATGCCTTTGCGTCCTCATTACTTAGCTCTCACATATCATTGAGAACATATGATGTTTGGTTTTCCATTCCTGAATTACTTCACTTGGAATAATAGTCTCCAATCTCATCCAGGTCACTGTAAATGCTGTTAATTCATTTGTTTTTATGGCTGTGTAGTATTCCATCATATACATATACCACAGTTTCTTTATGCACTCATTGATTGATGGGCATTTGGGTTGGTTCTAAAATTTTGCTGTTGTGAATTGTGCTGCTATATTCTCCCACATGTGGCTAGCCAATTATCCCAGCACCATTTGTTGAAAAGGGTGTCCTTTCCCCACTTTATGTTTTTGTTTGCTTTGTCAAAGATCAATTGGCTGTGTTTGAGTTTATTTCTGGGTTCTCTATTCTGTGCCATTGGTCTGTGTGCCTACTTTTATACCAGTACCAGGCTGTTTTGGTGTCTATGACCTTAGAATATAGTTTGAAATCAGGTAGTATGATGTCTCCAGTTTGTTCTTTTTGCTTAGTCTTGCTTTGGCTATACAAGCTCTTTTTTGGTTCCCTATGAATTTTAGAATTGATTTTTCTAATTCTGTGAAGAATGATGGTGGTATTTTGATGGGGACTGCATTGAATTTTTTTTTATTGCTTTTGGCGGTATGGTCATTTTCTCGCTATTGACTCTACCCATCCATGAGCATGGAATGTGTTTCCATTTGTTTGTGCCATCTGTGATTTCTTTCAGCAGTGTTTTGTAGTTTTCCTTTAAAGGTCTTTTATCTCTTTGGTTAGATGTATTCCTAAGTTATTTTATTTTATTTTATTTTATTTATTTATTTATTTGCAGCTATTGTAAAAGGAGTTGAGTTCTTGATTTGATTCTTTGCTTGGTCACTGTTGGTGTATAGAAGAGCTACTAATTTGTGTACATTAATTTTGTATCCAGAAACTTTGCTGAATTCTTTTATCAGTTCTAGGATCTTTTCCGAGGAGTCCTTAGGGTTTTCAAAGTAAATGATTATATCATCAGCAAACAGTGACAGTTTGACTTCCTCTTTACAGATTTGGATACACTTTATTTCTCTCTCGTGTCTGATTGTTATGGCTAGGACTTCCAGTACCATGTTGAAGAGTGGTGGCGAGAGTGGGCATCCTTGTCTTGTTCCAGTTCTCAGAGGGAATGCTTTCAACTTTTACCCATTCAGTATTCTGTTAGCTGTAGGTTTGTCATAGATGGCTTTTATTACATAGGGTATGTCCCTTGTATGCCGATTTTCTGAGATTTTTAATCATAAAGGAATGCAGGAGTTTGTCGAATGCTTTTTCTGCATCTATTAAGATGATCATGTGATTTTTGTTTTTAATTCTGTTTATGTGGTGTATTACGTTTATTGACTTATGTATGTTAAACCATTCCTGCATCCCTGCTATTAAATGCACTTGATCATGGTGGATTATCTTTTTTTATGTTGTTGGATTCAGTTAGCTAGTATTTTGTTAAAGATTTTAATATCAGTAGTCATCAAGAATATTGGTCTGTAGTTTTCTTTTTTGGTTATGTTCTTTCCTGGTTTTGGTATTAGGGTTATGCTGGCTTCATAAGGGTTCCTTCTTTACCTGACTTGTAGAATAGTTTCAAAAGAATCGGTGCCAATTCTTCTTTTAATGTCTGGTGGAATTCTGCTGTGAATCTGTCTGGTCCTGGATTTTTGTTGGTGGTGGTGGTGGTAATATTTTAATTACCATTTAAATCTCACTGCTTGTTATTGGTCTGTTTAGGGTATCTAATTATTCCTGATTTAAACTAGGAGGATCATATCTTTCCTGGAATTTATCCAACTCTTCTAGGTTTTCTAGTTATGTGCATCAAGGTGTTAGTAGTAGCCTTGTATGGTCTTTTGTATTTTCGGTGATGTCAGTTGTAATATCTCCTGTTTTCTTTTCTTAGTGAGGTTATTTGAATTTTCTGTTCTTTTCTTGGTTAATCTTGCTAAAGGTCTATCAATTGCATTTATCTTTTCTTTTTTTTTTTTTTTTTTTTATTATACTTTAAGTTCTAGGGTACATGTGCATAACGTGCAGGTTTGTTACATATGTATACCTGTGCCATGTTGGTGTGCTGCTCCCATCAACTCGTCAGCACCCATCAATTCATCATTTATATCAGGTATAACTCCCCAATGCAATTCCTCCTCCCTCCCCCCTCCCCATGATAGGCCCCAGTGTGTGATGTTCCCCTTCCTGAGTCCAAGTGAACTCATTGTTCAGTTCCCACCTATGAGTGAGAACATGCGGTGTTTGGTTTTCTCTTCTTGTGATAGTTCGCTCATTTATCTTTTCAAAGAACTAGGTTCTGTTTCATTTATCTTTTCTATTGTTTTATTGTTTCAGTTTCATTTAGTTCAGCTCTGATCTTGGTAGTTTCCTTTCTTCTACTGGGTTTGGATTTGGTTTGTTCTCGTTTCTCTAGTTCCTTGAGGTATGACCTTAGATTGTCAATTTGTGCTTTTTCAGTCTTTTTGACTGAAAATGCTTTTTGATGTAGATGCTTGGGGCTATGAACTTTCCTCTTAGCACTGCTTTTGCTGTATCCCTGAGGTTTTGATAGGTTGTCATTATTGTCATTCAGTTCGAAGAATTTTTAAATTTCCATTTGATTTCGTTTTTGACCCAATGCTCATTCAGGAGCAGGTTATCTAATTTCTGTGTATTTGCATGGTTCTGAAGGTTCCTTTTGGAGTTGATTTCCAGCTTCATTCCACTGTGGTATGAGAGAGTGCTTGATATAATTTCAATTTTCTTAAATTTGTTGAGGCTCATTTTATGGCCTATCATATGGTCTATTTTGGAGAAAGTTCCATGCACTGTTAAACAGAATGTGTATTCTACAGGTGTTGGATGTAATGTTCTGTATATATATAAGTCTATAAGTCCATTTGTCTCAAGGTATAGTATAAATGCATTGTTTCTTTGTTGACTCTCTGTCTTGATGATCTGTCTAGTGCTGTCAGTGGAGTATTGAAGAAAACTTCCCTGGCCTTGCTAGAGACCTAGACACTCAAATACAAGAAACATAAAGAACACCTGGAAAATTCATTGCAAAAAGATCTTCACCTAGACACATTGTCATCAGGTTATCCAAAGTTAAGACGAAGGAAAGATTCTTAAGAGCTATGAGACAGAAGCACCAGGTAACCTATGAAGGAAAGCTTATCAGATTAACATATAACAGCAGGTTTAACATATAGTTTATAACATATGAATTGTCTTTTATTCTAAACTACATGTTAAATATATATGAATATAACAAACTATATGTTAAATATATATAAATAAGGATTTAACATATAGTCCTTATATGTTAAGAATTGTCTTCTTCCTCAGGAATACCAATTATTCTTGAGTTTGGTTGTTTAACATAATCTCAGACTTTTTGGAGCCTTTGTTCATTTTTTTTATTCCTTGTTTTATCCCCCACTATTACTATGTTACTGTCTAATTTCTTAGTCTATTAGTAATCGTTTTATAAATTTGGGAGCTCCAGTGTTAGGTGCATATATGTTTAGGATTGTGATGTTTTCCTGGTGGACAAGGCCTTTTACCATTATATAATGTCCCTCTTTATCTCTTTTAACTGCTGTTGCTTTAAAATTTGTGTTGTCTCATACAAAGATAGCTACCCCTGCTCATTTTTTATTGTCCATTCTCGTGAAATGCCTTTTTCCACCCCTTTAAGTTTATGTGAGTCCTTATATGTTAAGTAGTCTCCTGAGGCAGCAGTTAGTTGGTTGGTGAGTTCTTTTCCATTCTGCGGTTTTGTGTCTTGTAAGGGAGCATTTAGGTCATTCATATTCGATGCTAATGTTGAAATGTGAGGTACCATGGCATTCATAGTACTCTTTGTTGCCTGTGTACTTTGTTTTGTTTTTTATTTTTTGTTTTTGCTTTTTAAAATGTATTTTTATTTCATAGATCCTGTGTTTTGATGTGTTTCCAGGTTTCTTTTCAAGATTTAGAGCTCCTTTTAGCAGTTCTTGTAGTGGTAGCTTGGTAATGTGTATTCTCTCAGCATTTGTTTGTCTGAAAAAGACTATCTTTCCTTCATATGATACTTAGTTTTGCTGGATACAAAATTCTTGACTGACAATTGTTTTGTTTGAGGAGGCTGAAGATAGGGCCCCAAGCCCTTTTAGCTTGTAGGGTTTCTGCTGAAAAATCTGCTGTTAATCTGATAAACTTTCCTTCATAGGTTACCTGGTGCTTCTGTATCATAGCTCTTAAGAATCTTTCCTTCATCTTAACTTTAGATAACCTGATGACGATGTGTCTAGGTGAAGATCTTTTTGCAATGAATTTTCCAGGTGTTCTTAATGTTTCTTGTATTTGAGTGTCTAGGTCTCTAGCAAGGCCAGGGAAGTTTTCCTCGATTATTCCCCCAAATATGTTTTTCACACTTTTAGAATTGTCTTCTTCCCCAGGAACACCAATTATTCTTAAGTTTGGTCGTTTAACATAATCTCAGACTTTTTGGAGCCTTTGTTCATTTTTTTTTTTTTTTCCTTTTTCTTTGTCTTTGATTGGCTTAACTTGAAGACCTTGTCTTTGAGCTCTGAATTTCCTTCTTCTACTTGTTCAATTTTATTGCTGAGAATTTCCAGAGCTTTTTTCATTTCTAAAAGCATGTGCATAATTTCCTGAGTTTTTGATTGTTTTTTTTCTTTCTGCTTTCCTTTAATATTTCTGCTTTCACTTCTTATATCAATTTTTGGATCTCTTTGCCTTTTGTTTTGTCTTTCTCTGGTGCCTCCCTGATTGGCTTAATAACTAATCTCTTGAATTCTTTTTCAGGTAAATCAGGGATTTCTTCTTGGTTTGGATCTATTGCTGGTGAACTAGTGTGATTTTTGAGGGTTAAGAGCCTTGTTTTATCATATTACCAGGGTTGGTTTTTGATTCCTTCTCATTTGGATAAGCTCTGTGAGAGGGAATATCTAGAGCTGAAGGCTGTTCAGATTCTTTTGTCCCATGTGGTGTTCCCTTGATGTAGTACTCTACCCCTTTTCCTATGGATGTGGCTTCCTGGGAGCCAAACTGCAGTAATTGTTGTCTCTCTTCAGGATCTAGCCACCCAGCAGGTCTGTCTAGCAGGCTCCATGCTGGTACTGAGGGTTGTCTGCACAGCATCCTATGATGTGAACCATCTGTGGGTCTCTCAGCTGTGGAAATCAGCACCTATTCTGGTGGAGGTGGCGGGGGGGGGTGAAATGGACTCTTTGAGGGTTCTTAGCTTTGGTGGTTTTATGCGCTCTTTTTGTGCTGGTTGGCGTTCTGCTGGGATGGGGCGCTTTCCAGAGAGCATCAGCTGTGGTAGTTTGGGGAGGAACAGGTGGTGGGCAGGGCCCTAGAACTCTCAAGAGTATATGCCCCTTGTCTTCAGTTACTAGAGTGGATAGGGAAGGACCATCAAGTGGGGGCAGGGCTAGGTGTGTCTGAGCTCAGACTCTCCTTGGGTGGGTCTTGCTGCAGCTGCTGTGCGGGATGGGGGTTAGAGTCCCAGGTCCCTGGAGTTGTGTGCCTAGGAAGATCATGGCTGCCTTTGCTGAGCCATGTGGGTTTTCAGGGAATTGGAGGAAAGCCAGCAGTCACAGGCCTCACCCAGGTCCCATACAAACCAAAGGGCTGGTCTCACTCCCATCATGCCCCTCACCTACTCACCCATCCACACTAAATAGCCCGGAGTCTGTGTCTGTTTCCAAGTGGAGGACGTGAGGTCTTGAAAACTTGCCTCAGGCTACCCACCTCCCAGCTGTGAAGGAAAAGGTTTAGTTCTTCCCCTGCCTGTGGAGTCTGCACACTGGATTTTCGTTCTCCCCTAAGCTCCCCACTAAGTTCAGGCCAGGAGGCTTCATGACCCATTCAGGTAGTTACAAAGTTCAGCTGGAGATTTCCTTCTCCCTGTGGAGTTTTACCCCCTGTTCTCTGGCCACCCTCCTGATGGATCCCTGTGGTGTCAGGCAGGAATGTCCTGCTTGGGGACCCAGCGAGCTCCCAGGGCTTTTCTGCTGCTTCCCCTACCACTGTATTTCGCTCAGCTCTCTAAATTGTCTCAGTTCCAGGTAAAACTAGAAATTCCTCCCGCAGACAGACTTTCAGCTTCTCCAGTGGGGATGTGTGTCAGGAGAGGAGGGTCTCCCTTTCCTACTTCCACAGGTGGGGCACTCACAGTATTTGGAGTGTCTCCTGGGGCCCTCAGGAGCAGTCCGCTTCCTTCAGAGGGTCTCTGGGTCCTGTCAGGATTGCTGGATTGTTCTTAGAGTCGATCTGGAGCTAAAATTCACAGTGCACACCTCCGCAACCTGCTCTGTCTGGAGCTGCAGTCTAGTCCTGCCTCCCATCCCCCATGATGATCTCTTGTCCATCTGTATATTTCATAGTTAGCAAATGACGTGAGGTAAATTGACACCCTCCTCCCCTCAAAATAGGTTTCAATCAAGTTATTAGTTTTCCCCCACATTTTATCTATTTTTGTTAATTGCAACCAGAGATACCATTGAAACAAGACCTTTGATCTTAGGTTTATTCACACTTACCCATATTAGCTCCTCAAATGCATATTCTACTTCAGTTCATAAATATACTCCATCACATTGTTATTACGTATATTTTTTGCCATGTCACTAGAAATTAAGTACCTAATTCCAGCAAGATAGATTTTAATTTCCCTGACAGCTTCAGTTAGGTCAGGATCAATTTCGGTCCCATCCTGCCCACATCTGCCTTCAAACCCCTTTCTACTCTAGATCTTCTTCCAAATTACGTTCATGCTGCAGTTATTTCTTCTGACAGGTTACAAGTCTAGTTTCTGGTGCATTTACTTCTCTCTGCTTACATTTTAATTACTTTGTGTTATACTTGTTTTGCAAATTTAGACAAATCAGACCAAAAAAATGGATTTCTTAAGTGTTTACTCCTTCTCTTTTTCAAATTGTGTAAGTTTCCATGCTTAGAAGACAAGGTTAGTGAATACAACCCCCTTGTTTACTAACTGTTGGTGTGGACAAGTTGCATACTGGGGTCAGATTGTCGCACTGACCTAAACTGAATTTACAATTTTTCCAGCCTTGGGGTATTGTTATTCATCACAATCTACATGCAATCATTTTTAAACAATATTTTTTCAATATATACTGTGTATTCTCTGTATATATGTGTGTTTTAGATTCACAACCAGAAAAATCAGGGGAGTTGAGGCATAGCAGGAATGTAAGGAGCTCTTGGCTATAAAGAAAATCAGCTTTAGTATTGTACTTTGGGGAACATCAAAACCTTTGGGAAATTTCACTTAATTATATTCTCTGATTCCAACGTATTTCTCTTTACTCACATTTCTTTGTGAGGGTATCTTTTGCATGGAGTTATAGCTATAATTGTTCAAACTGTGGGACCACACACTAAAATTACAGTTAGTCTCTACTCCAGAGAAACCAGATTCCTGATTTCTTTGAAATTCCAGCTGATGGAACCACACTGACCCACATTCCTACCTGGGAGTATCAGTTTGGGAGACTAGTGGCTGTCAGCTTCAGAGGGCTATGCCCTTCCCCCATTGCCAGTCACCACATTCCTTATAATTCCCCTTGGTTGTTCCCATAGCCAGCTTCCTCCGTTTCTATTATTTTACAGGTATTTATGCTTTTCTAAATATACACTGAAACACTAAACAAAAGTTGCTTATATGTGTAATAAGTCTTTGCTCTCTCCCTCCTGCTTCTAATTCTCCCAGTAACACCTTCTTTTTCTGCTTCTTTACTGTTCCTGTAGTCCTAACTCCTTGTTAACTATCTGAACTCCAATCTGTATTTACAGATAAATCATATTATTCCTTATCCTAAAGACAAATAAACATTAGGCACATCATGAAAATTAATAGATTGATAGATTAATTTTTATTGAAAGTTCCATGTCCTTGTTAAAGAAATATTCTGAGACTTTTTAAATGGAAAGGAGATTTTGTTAAAGACTATTATGACAGGGGTCAAGACTATCGTGATAGGGGACAGAGATTAGGCTCAACTCTATAGCAAAGACAGCTGGGAATTTATAGCGAAAGAGTTCAGAAAATACTACCCCAAAATATGGCATCTTGGCATATTGACGTTGTTTAAGCTGAAGGAATTTGAGAAATGACATGTGCAGGAAGGACTGTCTGATCTTCCACTGTGGCAGCCATAAGACATTCATGGGAGTGGTGCCCGTGCTATGCCTGGAGAAGAGGCGCTTTCTTATCTCCGAAGGTGAAGTGAAACCAAGAGGAACCCGAACAAACAGGCCTTACACTGAGGTTTATATAGATGTCTTCATTTCTTTATGAAAGCTGTCATATTATGTAAAACTTATGTTAAATTTGTGTGTTGTGAATTATTACCTAATTTTTTTTTACCTTAATATGTCTTTTTTTTTTTTTTTTTTTTTTTTTTTTTTTTTTTTTTTTTTTTTTTAAGATAGAGTCTCTGTTGCCTAGGCTGGAGTGCAGTGGTGTCATCTTGGCTCACTGCATCCTCTGCCTCCCAGGTTCAAGCGATCCTCCATCCTCCTGCCTCAGCCTCCCTGGTAGCTGAGACTGCAGGCACGCACCGCTACGCCCAGCTAATTTTTGTGTTTTTAGTAGAGATGGGGTTTCACCATGTTGGCCAGGATGGTCTTGATCTCTTGACCTTGTGATCCGCCCACCTCAGCCTCCCAAAATGCTGGGATTACAGGTGTGAGTCACCATGCCCGGCCAATCTGTTTTGTTTTTTGTTTGTTTGTTTGTTTGTTTTTTAACAGGGGCCCTAGCCAGTGAACCTAAGATGGGTGGAAGGAAAGATATTTTTCCTCCCCTACAATACCTGACTAGCACAGTGAGCGAGATCAGTGAATGGAAAATTTCTAAGGGACAACATCAAGGGTAGGAAATTTCTTGCTGAACTGACTTCACAGGGCTCTCACTGAAGGTAGTCCAGGTGATCAGATATCAAAAGGTGGGGGATGAGAAATTTGATAAGGCAAATGAAGGGTGATCAGATATCGAGGGTGGGGGGATTCTTGCTAAAGTGACTTAGCATAATTTTTGAGGCAACTGACCTAGCCAGGCTAATGACAAGACTCAAGGATGAGGCCTAGTCCTCTGTATAAAGGCTTAGAGGAGCCTGTCTAAAGTTTGGTGAAGGAGAGCCTTTTTATCCTGGATGACATTAATTTTCTTAGATTGGGTTGTTATATTGTTAAACTCCTTATTCCTTGGAAAGTGTTAAGAATCAACAGCTGTTTTTTGTCCCTTGAGAAGGATTTGATTAAATATATTGCCGTAACATCATGTTTGATAAGCTTGAGAAGAGAACCGAGAAGACTGACATCATTAAGAGGGAAAAAAATATGTGCTGCAAAATTTTTCAGGTTTGTCTTATAAACAGCTATTATTTTCTTAGATATCAAATGCCAACGAGTATCTGCTGTGGAGCAGTATTCATAGTTTTGTAAATAATAGCGAACCCACATTTTTGGTGATACCGAAAAAGTAAAACTATAGAGAATTCAGTTTCTTAACTATATATAATTCTATGTTTTAAGTATTCTTAATTTATATTTACATTTATGTTTGACCAGCTCTCGTGTAGTTTTTATCTTCACTCTTTTATTCTGTCACTTTCTTTAATGATCTATACTGAAATGACTCTGAGATGCTACTTTACAAAATATCTACATTTCCTTTTTGAAGAGTAAATGACAGGCTAAGGAGGGCAAATACAGTGACATTAGAGACTTTGTAACAGGAGAGAATTAGAAATGATCATTTACACTAAATTGTTTTATTTGGAAAGTAAATTGTTCAGCTTAGGAATGCTGACTTTTAAAGAGAGAAGCAATTTTGGAAAAAAAAATCATTAGTATGATTTACAAAATAATATATATGTATAAGCTACTTCCAACAATTAATAACTACAAAAAAATAATTGCTTAAATCACAGGAAGAGATGAGAACAGGTCTCAACAAGTTCTAGAATGGGTACATTTAGAACATTACTGCTACTTCTTTTGGTTTTTTTTCTTATTCATCAGTCAGTCCAAGTTGCTCTATCATTATCTACTTAAGAGTTTAATCATGTAAGAGATAGCAGATCTTCCCCCATGGGATCTACATTCATACTACAGTTTATTTCTTTATTATATTTATAATTTTCACTGGTTGTTTATAGCATAAGGATTCTAATAAAACTCACAAAAACAAACATAATAATTCTCCCAATGTAAGAATTTAGTTTTCCGGAGACAAATTGTTTCTTTTAAATAGATAGTGCTTTTTCCACTATAATTCCAGGAACCAATGGCTGCTTTCCCTTTTCCTCAACAGAGTTCAAGTATCATTTCCCAAATTGTTAAACCATTCATTGTATTTTTATAATAATAGATTTTTACCTTCTACAACTATCTTTGCTTTTTCTTGTAATCACAGGTATACTATGAAACTATCAACAAATTAGACCAGCAATAACAAATAAATATAGGCATTCATACTTCCTCACTCATGATTGGATCCGCTTTTAAAGTAATACCAGAAGTTATAGAAGCTGTATTTGGAAAGTGTCAATATACAAATATTGAAAGACCAAAAAGTTTTTAAAATGCATTTCTGTAGGTCAGTCTACTTAAACAACAAATCCAAAATACATGGACATGTATCTTAACGTATTTATTTTCTTGTCAGAAAAGAGAGTATTTAGAATTTATAATTTCTTACCTATATTGAGTTACCATTCTGTACATTACTGCCAAATTTTTTATATAGTTCTTTAGGTTAAAATTGAGAGGAATAGATTCCTCAGGCCTTGAGGATGGAATTATTTTGCTACTGAAGGAAGATTCTGTACTTTAATTAGCCTTGGAAAACTTTACTAGGAACATGTGCATATGCTTAGTTTTCCCTTCATTGCATAGTACAACATTATCATTTTATTTTCCAGTATACTGATTGACACAGTAACTCCCAACCATTTTCTATAGCTAGGGAACTTTAATGAAGAACAGATGATGGATTATACCCTCAGCACTATAGTACCACATCATTACTTTAAACCTATTATGATTACACTTGAATTTGTATAAACTGTATCTCCATGTTTGAAAGATAGGAATCTTTTTTACACAGTGATATATAAGCAAGTGTTCACCTAAATGAGAATCATAGTATTGAGAGGGTCAAAACTGATAATGTGCTATGGGTTCACCTTTCTGTGTGTGTGTGTGTGTGTGTGTGTGTGTGTAAAGAATTATTAGCTAAGATTTTTATATCTGTAATTTGTAGAATAAACATGATAATATTGTACACCATAAAATTGTCATTTAAAAAAATTATGAGGTGTCAGCCTAACAGCGTCTGCACTGCTTCAACATTAAATGTCTCCCCAGTTTTTATAGATGGAGAAACAGGTAATGCAGTTGGCCATAGCTAGTGGCAGAAACAGAATACAAACCCCAGGCAGCCGGGTTTTTGAACCTGTGTGTAAACTCACTACTTCGTCTGTAACATTACCTACCAAAAGTACAATCACCATTATAAATAAAACACGTGGCACTGAGATCATTGGACAGTTCTTGTCTAAAATACAGGGATCCAAATTGTCCAGAGTATCTAATGATTATTAAACCATTAGAGTGGAGAAGTGTTATTCATCAAAATTGACAAATTTTGGGGGTTAATTCACAGACCCTTGAATATATGCCTATAACCCACCCCACACCACGTGGTCTATGGATTCCAGTTGAAGAAACACTGGAAAAGTGAAAATGACACAGACTTTAAAGCCATACAAGCGGAGTGTCAAATATATGTCAGTTTCTAAAACAGGCCCTCTGAATATAATGAGAAATAGTAGTGTTGTGGTCCCTATCCTCTCAGAGACAGCAAATATGCTTATGTCATGAACAAAAGTCTTAGCTTTTAATTGTTACATCATTTTTATGAGTATTTTATCAAGATTAGAAGTCTGTAAAGTTTGCATCTTCAACAGCTTATGCAACAATGTCTGAAAATGCAAGAACTCAGTCACCTCCCCATGTTGTATCTTCAAAGACTATTTAGGAACTTCAAGAAACATACCAAAGAATAAAATTATTATTTCTTATTGTGTGAAACATACTGATTACTTTGCTCTGGCCTGACTCGTATTATTATGCTAAATATGCTTGTCACTTTTTTTTTTGAGACGGAGTCTTGCTCTGTTGCTTAGGC
>NC_045443.1:80469946-80560256 GCF_002776525.5 Piliocolobus tephrosceles
TATTTTTAGTAGAGACGGGGTTTCACCGTGTTAGCCAGGATGGTCTCAATCTCCTGACCTCGTGATCCGCCCGTCTCGGCCTCCCAAAGTGCTGGGATTACAGGCTTGAGCCACCATGCCTGGCCTTTTTTTTTTGGAGTGCAGTGACCGGATCTCAGCTCACTGCAAGCTCCGCCTCCCGGGTTCCCGCCATTCTCCTGCCTCAGCCTCCCGAGTAGCTGGGACTACAGGCGCCGCCACCTCGCCCGGCTAGTTTTTTTTGTATTTTTTAGTGGAGACGGAGTTCCACCGTGTTAGCCAGGATGGTCTCGATCTCCTGACCTCGTGATCTGCCCGTCTCGGCCTCCCAAAGTGCTGGGATTACAGGCTTGAGCCACCGCGCCCGGCCATGTCCCTAAAGTTTGACAGTCAAAGTGCAAGTTCTTAAAGCCCATTTTGAACTAAATGTTTTGTTAAAGTACTCATGCAGAGAGTTATACTATCCTTGACAATATAGACTGTGCCTTCAGGTATATATCAAGTTTTTATTTAATACTATGTTCTCAGTAATAGCCATAGGTTAGCCTGTTTATGCTGTATCTCTAAAGTATAAATCTTAATCATGAAATATATTCTATGTACAATAACAGCATCAAATTTATTAAACATGTAAGCATGTACTATATTCTGTTCATAATATGGCAGCATATAAAAAAGCTGTTCACTCCCAGCATAACACTTCACAAAGAAACTGGGTTTTTGGGTTTTGCCTTCCTAAATTTATAGAGACATGTGGAGCACATAGGATTTGTCTGTTTACTAGGTGTTGCTATAAATAGCATGCCTCAATGACGTCCCTATTTGGAAGAGCATTTTATACAGTGAACTCCCAGTGGAATTATGTCATATTCACATATCCTGGTAGGCTATACCACTTAGCAGTTTAGGCTCTGGAATCAAATGGGTTAAACAGTAAATGGGGCTTCATCTACTTCTGGCCCTGATATCTTCTACATGCTGCATAACATTCCTAGACTTCATTCATCCACTCTGTAAATGGAGGTGGTAATATGATAATTAACTCAGAGGGCTTTTTATGGGAATTAGTAACCCATAGAAAGCGTTTAGAATGCTGCCTGGCCCATAGGAAGTGAAGTGCTAAATTATTTGCATTACAGGAATTTGTCTGTATATTATTCAAACAGAATGAATTTTGAAGAAGTCAGTTCCACCTGCCAAGCTACATAGACAATGAGCAGATTGGCATTATCTGTCTCTGGTTCAAACATAATTCTTCCTTAGGGCATTTATACTTGCATTTTCTGAAATTGCCATGCTTTTCTTACAAGAAACAGCATGGCTTGCTCGGGCACTAACTTAAATAGCTGCTCAAATAGCATCTCTTATCAGTAAGACTTTGCATCCCCAATACGCCCTCTCTTTTTCTGCTGTACTTTTCTCCCTGGTGCTTATTCCCATCTATGGTCTGTGTATTTCTTTACGTATTTGTGTTATCTGCCCCCCCTCTCTAGAACATGAACTCTGTGATGGCAGGTACTTGGTTCTTCTCACATTGCTTTCCGGAGCGCATAGACTGGTGCCGGAAGGTTCTCAGTCAATATTGTGAAGGAATTTGTATGAAGCTGTTGTCCTGTCCGTGCCAGCTTCTTGTGCTTTCGTAGGGTGGACATCTTGCAGCACTGAGTGTGGTTCTAACATTTTAAACATGTTTAAATTACATCCTCCACTCCCCTCAATAAAACTAGGGCTCTAAATGCAAGCCAACCACAACACGGGATGCTCAGCACAAGACAGCAGTCTTTTACAGTGTTGGAAATAAAATCAAAACACAACAAAACTGACTGCCAAGAGCACATTGAGAGGCTGTACTTCAAGGTTTATTTCAAGGGAAATTCAAGGGATTTTTAAGAGATTTTCAAAGATAATGCCGACTTTTAACTCTTGCTGAATGAAGAAGCTGGAAATCTTCTCTTTTTACCCCCGACACGTATCCTCTGGGTCTTTTTGGTTCTCCCTGTCTCTCTGTATGAGTATGAGGAGATGGTGGTCACAGCAAACTGGGAGCTCTATTTAATTTTGAATGAATTCATACTCATAAAATTCAAAATCACTCAGATAGTTTGGGCTCCTGTTAAGTGTTTATAAATTCAGGTTCTGAAACACAGCCCATAGTAGAAGTGACAGACATCTAATAGAATACATGGATACGAATCTTTGAGATGACTATTACAGAGTTTTATATGCTAAATAGAATATACATATAATATAGAAAAGCTGTATAACCCTTTAACTTTGCTTGGCCTAATAGCATACATATTTTTAGCCCCCCTATTATATTACTTTTAAAAACATAACTTACATAATAAAGGTAGAAGCTGACTTTTTATTTCCCTCAGTTTTTATTAAAAACTTGCCAGTCATTTTCAAAGAAAACCCCAAAAGGACATCTCTGTCACTCAACAGGTTATTTGCCCTACACAAGATTTCTTTAAAATAATAATAATAATAATGGAAACACTTCAATGCTGAAAACAAAGGTATGTGAAAAATTTTAGGATATGAATAATGAGCCAGAAAGTTTTCCTATCATTAGTCAATTTTGTAAGAAGAGAAAAAAAGACTAGAATTCGTAACATGTTTTCCTGTGCTATTGTCTGTGGATGGCCTAGTTGATATTTGGAGCCAAAATAGGAGGAAAACAGCATTGGAGGAGGAAATGACAAATATTACTGGCAAGGCACCTACACTGAGGGGGACAGTGTGCCGAGCACCTAATAGGACAAGGCACAACTCTGTAAATCAGTGATTTTGTGTCGACCATAAGACTAAGAGAAAGGCATAGTCTCTAAAAGAGAAATACCCCGCACTTTTAGAAATCCGACTGTGGGGAGGAATAATTTTAAAGATGTGAATAACAAATTGACTTAGCCTGCACGCTTTCCGGGGAGACTATTTTTTCCAGAACGTGTGCTGTCAGTGCGGCTAGCCTAGTCGTGGATCTATTGAGTAAGTACAGCAAGGTCCAGAGTGTTGACTGCACCTCTTATGTAGGGGTAGGTTGTGATTTTTATTTTTAATTGGGTCATTGAATCCCCTCCATCATGGGCAAAGAGCTCTCTGTTTTAATCCTCTCTGCAATTTCTATTTGCTGTTTGTTCTGTGAGTCCCTTTGGTTGAAGAATTTTAAAATAAGGGGGGAAATATCAAGGAGTTAGGTCACATTTTGCTAACTATGCCTTTGAGAAAAGGTGTTGATGAAATCAGTGTTTCTTCTGACTTCCCTTGGCAGATAAGACTTACCAAGCATTACCCTTTATCCGTCTTACCTTTTTCTCATAGCCTTTTTATTTGCCCCAGGGAGAAAGGGCATAGTTTTTTAATTGCAGTCAAAGACAGTCCGTCATGACACAAACCATTTTACATCTAAGATTTTTCTTTCGGATTTCATTTGTTTTTGAAACCCAAATTATAAAATGGGGAAATAGTGGTATATATTCACGTGTATGGAGAGTAATATTTCTTTTGTCTTGAAAATATTGCCCACTGTGGTATCAAAAATTAAGTGTCATGAAAAATAGTACCCACCGAAAAATATTGGCATTTGAGAATTAACCATCCGAGCTCAATTTCTTACAGTTCTTTTAAGGCCTTTCCCAACATGGTATTCTTGAACTATATGTGGAAATAATAGGGTGAATTTACTATCCAATTAACACTGATAAGAAAGTCAGACTTGACATTCATTAAATAAACTCAAGGCTACATCCACTCTGGGACTCTTTGTTTTCAGTTATCTATCATTTTCTTGCTTACAATCAATGCTAATAAATTTCCTACCACAGCAAAGGCAACAATGGTATAGTTCTATTATTTACTGCTGATTTTTTAAATCTACCTCCTGTCATGGACCTTGATCACAAATGGAATATAAATAGTAGTCTTGCCTTTGTGTAATAAAGTGGTTCTCAACCTTGGTTGCACATCAGGAATTGCCTAGGGAACTTTTAGCCTATTGAGACCTAAATCTTATCTGATACTCTGATTTTTTCTTTTCTTTCATTTTTTTTTTTTAATGTAAAAGTAAACTTTACTGTTGAAAATGCCATCTTGGGGAGGGTAGAAAGATCACACACAAGGCTGCCACTTCACACCTGGAGGGTTGCACGGTGGCGGGGTAGAGGCACTCCTCACTTCCCTACAGTGAGGTGGCCAGGCAGAGGTCCTCCTCACTTTGCAGGCAGTGGGGTGGCCGGGCAGAGGCACTCCTCACTTTCCATATGGAGACACTCTGATTTTGATTGTTCAAAGACAGAGCCCAGGATCCTTGTTGTAAAGCTCTTCAGATGATTCTAATGTGCAGTTAAGATTGAGGACCTCTGGTTTAATGCACAGCATTCTGTTCTTGATGGGTTCGGTCACCCGGTTCCAGGCAAACTGCTGTATGACCTTGGGCATCTACTTAGCCTCTCTGTGTTTCAGGTTCCTCATCTGTCAAATGAAGTATTAATTAACAGCATAAAAATACCTCAAAGATATGGCAAATTCAGTTTCAGACCACTGCAGTACAGTAAATATCACAATAGAGTCATACAAGTGTTTTGATTTCCCAGTGCATATAAAACATGTTTATACCATACAGTCATCTGTTAAGTGTTCAATAAGCATGATGTTTAAGAAAACAATATACAGGGGAGGGTAGAGCAAGATGGCCGAATAGGAACAGCTCCAGTCTCCAGCTCCCAGCACGAGCAACACAGAAGACGGGTGGTTTCTGCATTTTCAACTCAGGTACCGGGTTCATCTCACTAGGGAGTGCTGAACAATCGGTGCTGGTCAGCTGCTGCAGCCCAACCAGCGAGAGCTGAAGCAGGGTGAGGCATCTCCTCACCTGGAATGCATAAGGGGGAAGGGAATCCCTTTTCCTAGCCAGGGGAGCTGAGACACACAACACCTAGAAAATCGGGTAACTTCAATACTGTGCTTTACCAAGGGTCTTAGCAAAGGGCACACCAAGAGATTATATCCCACACCTGGCCAGGAGAGTCCCACGCCCACAGAGCCTCCCTCATTGCTAGCACAGCAGTCTGAGATCTAACTGCAAGGCAGCAGCCAGGCTGGGGGAGGGGCGCTAACCATTGCTGAGGCTTCAGTAGGTAAACAAAGCTGCTGGGAAGCTCAAACAGGGTGGAGCCCACAGCAGCTCCAGGAGGCCTGCCTGTCTCTGTAGACTCCACCTCTGGGGACAGGGCACAGCTAAACAAAAAAAAAAAAAGTAGCAGAAACCTCTGCAGACGCAAATGACCCTGTCTGACAGCTTTGAAGAGAGCAGTGGATCTCCCAACACGGAGGTTGAGATCTGAGAATGGACAGACTGCCTGCTCAAGTGGGTCCCTGACCCCTGACTAGCCTAACTGGGAGACATCCCCCACTAGGGGCAGACCTACACCCCACACCGCACGCGGCAGGGTACACCCCTGAGACAAAGCTTCCAAAGCAAGAATCAGGTACACTCGCTGTTCAGCAATATTCTATGTTCTGCAGCCTTTGCTACTGCTACCCAGGCAAACAGGGTCTGGAGTGGACCTCAAGCAAACTCCAACAGAGCTACAGCTGAGGGTCCTGACTGTTAGAAGGAAAACTAACAAACAGGAAGGACACCCACACCAAAACCCCATCAGTACGTCACCATCATCAAAGACCAAAGGCAGATAAAACCACAAAGATGGGGAAAAAGCCAGGCAGAAAAGCTGGAAATTCAAAAAATAAGAGAGCATCTCCCCCTCCAAAGGAATGCATCTCATCACCAGCAACGGATTGAAGCTGGACGGAGAAAGACTTTGACACGTTGAGAGAAGAAGGCTTCAGTCCATCAAACTTCTCAGAACTAAAGAAGGAATTACGGACCCAGTGCAAAGAAACTAAAAATCTTGAAACAAGAATAGAAGAATGGATAACTAGAATAATCAATGCAGAGAAGGCCATAAATGAACTGACAGAGATTAAAAACCATGACACGAGAAATACATGACAAATGCACAAGCTTCAGTAACGGACTCGATCAACTGGAAGAAAGAGTATCAGTGATTGAGGATCAAATGAATGAAATGAAGTGAGAAGAGAAGTCTTAAGAAAAAAGAAGAAAAAGAAATGAACAAAGCCTTCAAGAAGTATGGGATTATGTGAAAAGACCAAATCTACGTCTGACTGGGGTGCCTGAAAGTGAGAGGGAAAATGGAACCAAGTTGGAAAACACTCTTCAGGATATCATCCAGGAGAAATTACCCAACCTAGTAAGGCAGGCCAACATTCAAATTCAGGAAATACAGAGAAAGCCACAAAGATACTCCTCAAGAAGAGCAACTCCAAGTCACATAATTGTCAGATTCACCAAAGTTGAAATGAAGGAAAAACTGTTAAGGGCAGCTAGAGAGAAAGGTCGGGTTACCCACAAAGGGAAGCCCATCAGACTAACAGCAGATCTCTCCGCAGAAACTCTCCAAGCCAGAAGAGAGTGGGGGCCAATATTCAACATTCTTAAAGAAAAGAATTTTCAACTCAGAATTTTATATCCAGTCAAACTAAGTTTCATAAGTGAAAGAGAAATAAAATCCTTTACAGATAAGCAAATGCTTAGAGATTTTGTCACCACCAGGCCTGCCTTACAAGAGACCCTGAAGAAAGCACTAAACATGGAAAGGAACAACCGGTACCAGCCATTGCAAAAACATGCCAAAATGTAAAGACCATCGAGGCTAGGAAGAAACTGCATCAACTAACGAGCAAAATAACCAGTTAATATCATAATGGCAGGATGAAGTTCACACATAACAATATTAACCTTAAATGTAAATGGACTAAATGATCCAATTAAAAGACTGGCAAACTGGATAAAGAGTCAAGACCCATCAGTTTGGGGTATCCAGGAGACCCATCTCATATGCAGGGACACACATAGGCTGAAAATAAAGAGATGGAGGAAGATCGACCAAGCAAATGGAGAACAAAAAAAAGCAGGGGTTGCAATACTAGTCTCTGATAAAACAGACTTTAAACCATCAAAGATCAAAAGAGACAAAGAAGGCCATTACATAATGGTAAAGGGATCAATTCAACAGGAAGAACTAACTATCCTAAATATATATGCACCCAATACGGGAGCACCCAGATTCATAAAGCAAGTCCTTAGAGACTTACAAAGAGACTGAGACTCCCATACAATAGTAATGGGAGACTTCAACACCCCACTGTCAACATTAGACAGATCAACGAGACAGAAAGTTAACAAGAATATCCAGGATTTGAACTCATCTCTGCACCAAGCGGACCTAATAGACATCTACAGAACTCTCCACCCCAAATCAACAGAATATACATTCTTCTCAGCACCACATCACACTTATTCCAAAATTGACCACATAATTGGAAGTGAAGCACTCCTCAGCAAATGTACAAGAACAGAAATTATAACAAACTGTCTCTCAGACCACAGTGCAATCCAACTAGAACTCAGGACTAAGAAACTCAATCAAAACCACTCAACTACATGGAAACTGAACAACCTGCTCCTGAATGATTATTGGGTACATAACAAAATGAAGGCAGAAATAAAGATGTTATTTGAAACCAATGAGAACAAAGATACAACATACCAGAATCTCTGGGACACATTTAAAGCAGTGTGTAGAGGGAAATTTATAGCACTAAATGCCCACAAGAGAACGCAGGAAAGATCTAAAATTGACACCCTAACATCACAATTAAAAGAACTCGAGAAGCAACAGCAAACACCTTCAAAGGTAGCAGAAGGCAAGAAATAACTAAGATCAGAGCAGAACTGAAGGAGATAGAGACACAAAAACCCTCCAAAAAATAAATGAATCCAGGAGTTGCTTTTTTGAAAAGATCAACAAAATAGACAGACTGCTAGCAAGAGTAATAAAGAAGAAAAGAGAGAAGAATCAAATAGATGCAATAAAAAATGATAAAGGGGATACCACCACCAACCCCACAGAAATACAAACTACCATCAGAGAATACTATAAATACCTCTATGCAAATCAACTAGAAAATCTAGAAGAAATGGATAATTTCCTGGACACTTACACTCTCCCAAGACTAAACCAGGAAGAAGTTGAATCCCTGAATAGACCAATAGCAGGCTCTGAAATTGAGGCAATAATTAATAGCCTACCCACCAAAAAAAGTCCAGGACCAGATGGATTCACAGCTGAATTCTACCAGTGGTAAAGGAAGAGTTGGTACCATTCCTTCTGAAATTATTCCAATCAATAGAAAAAGAGGGAATCCTCCCTAACTCATTTTATGAGGCCAACATCATCCTGATACCAAAGCCTGGCAGGGACACAACAAAAAAAGAGAATTTTAGACCAATCTCCCTGATGAACATCGATGCAAAAATCCTCAATAAAATACTGGCAAACCGGATTCAGCAGCACATCAGAAAGCTTATCCATCATGATCAAGTGGGCTTCATCCCTGGGATGCAAGCCTGGTTCAACATTCGCAAATCAATAAACATAATCCAGCATATAAACAGAACCAAAGACAAAAACCACATGATTATCTCAATAGATGCAGAAAAGGTCTTTGAGAAAATTCAACAGCCCTTCATGGTAAAAACTCAATAAATTTGGTATTGATGGAACGTATCTCAAAATAATAAGAGCTATTTATGACAAACCCACAGCCGATATTATACAGAATGGGCAAAAACTGGAAAACTTCCCTTTGAAAACTGGCACAAGACAGGGATGCCCTCTCTCACCACTCCTATTCAACATAGTGTTGGAAGTTCTGGCCACAGCAATCAGGCAAGAGAAAGAAATCAAGGGTATTCAGTTAGGAAAAGAAGAAGTCAAATTGTCCCTGTTTGCAGATGACATGATTGTATATTTAGAAAACCCCATCATCTCAGCCCAAAATCTCCTTGAGTTGATAAGCAATTTCAGCAAAGTCTCAGGATACAAAATTAATGTGCAAGAATCACAAGCATTCTTATACACCAGTAACAGACAGAGAGCCAAATCAGGAATGAACTTCCATTCACAATTGCTTCAAAGAGAATAAAATACCTAGGAATCCAACTTACAAGGGATGTAAAGGACTTCTTCAAGGAGAACTACAAACCACTGCTCAGTGAAATCAAAGAGGACACAAACAAATGGAAGAAAATACCATGTTCTTGGATAGGAAGAATCAATATCGTGAAAATGGCCATACTGCCCAAGGTTATTTATAGATTCAATGCCATCCCCATCAAGCTACCAATGAGTTTCTTCACAGAATTGGAAAAAACTGCTTTAAAGTTCATATGGAACCAATAAAGAGCCTGCATTGCCAAGACAATCCTAAGTCAAAAGAACAAAACTGGAGGCATCACGCTACCTGACTTCAAACTCTACTACAAGGCTACAGTAACCAAAACAGCATGGTACTGGTACCAAAACAGAGATATAGACCAATGGAACAGAACAGAGTCCTCAGAAATAATACCACACATCTACAGCCATCTGATCTTTGACAAACCTGACAAAAACAAGAAATGGGGAAAAGATTCCCTATTTAATAAATGGTGCTGGGAAAATTGGTTAGCCATAAGTAGAAAGCTGAAACTGGATCCTTTCCTTACTCCTTATATGAAAATTAATTCAAGATGGATTAGAGACTTAAATGTTAGACCTAATACCATAAAAACCCTAGAAGAAAACCTAGGTAATACCATTCAGGACATAGGCATGGGCAAGAGCTTCATGTCTAACATGTCTAAGACACCAAAAGCAATGGCAACAAGGCAAAATTGGCAAATGGGATCTAATTAAACTAAAGAGCTTCTACACAGCAAAAGAAACTACCATCAGAGTGAACAGGCAACCTACAGAATGGGAGAAAATTTTTGCAATCTATTCATCTGACAAAGGGCTAATATCCAGAACCTACAAAGAACTCAAACAAATTTACAAGAAAAAAACAAACAACCCCATCAAAAAGTGGGCAAAGGATATGAACAGACATTTCTCAAAAGAAGACATGCATACAGCCTACAGACACATGAAAAAAAATGCTCGTCATCACTGGTCATCAGAGAAATGCAAATCAAAACCACAATGAGAAACCATCTCACACCAGTTAGAATGGCAATCATTAAAAACTCAGGAAACAATAGGTGCTGGAGAGGATGTGGAGAAACAGGAACACTTTTACACTGTTGGTGGGATTGTAAACTAGTTCAACCATTATGGAAAACAGTATGGCGATTCCTCAAGGATCTAGAACTAGAAGTACCATATGACCCAGCCATCCCATTACTGGGTATATACCCAAAGGATTATAAATCATGCTGTTATAAAGACACATGCACACATGTGTTCATTGCAGCACTATTCACAATAGCAAAGACTTGGAATCAACCCACATGTCCATCAGTGACAGACTGGATTAAGAAAATGTGGCACATATACACCATGGAATATTATGCAGCCATAAAAAAGGATGAGTTTGTGTCCTTTGTAGGGACATGGATGCAGCTGGAAACCATCATTCTCAGCAAACTATCGCAAGAACAGAAAACCAAACACCGCATGTTCTCACTCATAGGTGGGAACTGAACAGTGAGATCACTTGTACTCGGGAAGGGGAACATCATGCACCAGGGCCTATTATGGGGAGGGGAGAGAGGGGAGGGATTGCATTGGGAGTTATGCCTGATGTAAATGACGAGTTGATGCGTGCTGACAAGTTGATGGGTGCAGCACACCAACATGGCACAAGTATACATATGTAACAAACCTGCACGTTATGCACATGTACCCTAGAACTTGAAATTTAATAATAATAATTTAAAAAAAAGGAAAACAATATACATACCTTAAAAAACATTTTGTCACTAAAAAATGCTAACGGTCATCTGAGCTTTCAGATAGTCGTAATCTTTTTTTGCTAGTAGAGCATCTCGGCTCACTTTGATAGCTGCTAACCCATCAGGGTGATACTTGCTGAAGGCTGGGCTGGCTGTGGCAGTTTCTTCAAATAAGACAACAATGAAGTTTGCTGCGTGGATTGATTCTTCCTTTCACAAAAGATTTTTCTGTAGCATGCAATGCTGTCTGATAGCATTTTCCAACAGTAGAACTTCATTTAATATTTGAATCAGTCCTCTTAAACTGCTCCACTGCTTTGTCAAATAAATTTATGTTATATTCTGAGTCCTTTGTTGTCATATCAGCAGTGTTTACAGCATCTTCCCCAGGAATAGATTTCATGTCAAGAAACCACTTTATTTGCTTATTCATCAGAAGCAACTCGTTATCCATTCAAGTTTTTTCCTGAGCTTATAATAATTCAATTACATCTTCAGGGTACAGTTCTAATTCTCTTGTTCTTTTTATTGTTTCTGCAGTTCCTCCTCCACTGAAATTTTGACCCCTCGAAGTCATCCATGAGGGTTGGAATTAACTTCTTCCTAACTCTTTTTAAGGTTGATATTTTGACCTCTTCCCATGAATCATGAATGTTGTGAATGGCATGTAGAATGGTGAATCCTTTCGAGAAGGTTTTTAATTTACTTTGCCCAGATCCATCAGAGGAATCACATATCTATAGCAGCTATAACCTTAAAAATGCATTTCTTAAGTAATCACACTTGAAATTTGAAATTGCTCTTCGATCCATGACTGCAGAATGGATATTGTGTTAGCAGAAATGTAAGCTGTATTAATTTCCTTGTGCGTCTTCATTGGAGCTCTTGGGTGGCCAGGTGCATTGTCAGCGAGTTGTAATATTTTGAAAGGAATCTTTTTGTCTGAGCAGTAGGTCTCAACAGGGCACTTAAAATATTCAGTAGGCCATAGTGTAAACAGATGTGCTGTCATCACCAGGCTTTGTTGTTCTATTTATAGAGCACGAGAGGAGGAGATTTAGTGTAATTTGTAAAGGCCCTAGGAGTTTTGGAATAATCAATGAGCACTGGCATCAGCTTAAGGTCACCAGTTGCATTAGCCCCTCACAAGACAGACAGTCTGTCCTTGAAGCTTTGAAGCCAGGCAGTGACTTCTCTCTGGCTATGAAAGTCCTAGATGGCAACTCCTTCCAATAGAAGGCTATTTCATTTACACAGAACATTTGTTTGGTACAGCTATATCCATCAATGATCTTAGCTAGATCTTCAAGATAACTTGGTGCAGCTTCTGTATCAGCACTAGTTACCTCACTTGGCACTTTTGTATTATAGAGATGAACCTTTTTTTAAACTCCTTGAACAAACCTCTGCTAGTTTCAAACTTTACTTCTGTAGCTTTCTTATCTTTTAGCCTTCATAGAATTAAAGAGAGTTAGGGGATTGTTCCTGATTAAGCTTTGGCTTAAGGGAATTTTCTGGCTGGTTTGATCTTCTGCCCAGACAATTCAATCTTTTTTGTATCAGCAATAAGACTGTTTCACTTTCTTACCATTTGTGTGTTCACTGGAGTTTCCTTTGCATTTACAACTTGGCTAACTATTTGATACAGGAGATAGATCTTTTGACCTGTCTTGCCTTTTGTCAGGCCTTCCTCACTGAGCCTAGTTATTTCCAGCTTTTCTTTTATAATGAGAGATGTACAACTCTTTTTTTTTTTTTACTTGAACACTTAGAGACCAAAAGAAGATTATTAATTGGCCTAATTTCAATATTGTTGTGTCTCTAGGAGTGGGGAGGCCCGAGGAGAGGGAGAAAGATGGAGGAACAGCCAGTCTATTGAGCAGTCAGAACACGTACAACATTTATGGAATATATTTACTCTGTTATATAGGCACCCCAAAGGAATTCCAATAATAACATCAAAGATCACTGACCACAAATCATCAGAACACATATAGTAATAATAAAAACATTTGAAATGGCAAGACTTCTGTTCTGGGTTGAGCAGGTAGATACACATCTATGTCCAAAAGCCAAAAAAGCGGAGGGGCTGAAGAAAGAGGCTGATGAGTACAGTTTCTCAGAAAGAAATACTTATTAGGGACTTAGAAGCAGTATCTCAGGCATCCATGAGATATAGGATGCCTGTACCCATCCTCCAGAAAATACCTTTTTAGTTAGCAAGCATTTAGGGCAAAGGCTTGTGCAGCTGGGCACATCTCATCTCATACTTCCTTGCCAAAATCATGACCACGGTGGAGACTAAATAAGCACCTTTATAAACTACGCTACCAGTATTGTTTAAAGACCTTGCCTCAGAACACTTTGGTTTCCAGGAGTCAAATATCGGTCATCATGGTTGTTTCACTTCAAGATGGCATCACCCTTGCCAGGCAATAGGCTGTTTTCCTGCAACTTCCTAACTTATGCTCTTTAGGAGCATTTGTTCATTTGTAGTATTTTATAAAACTCAGTAAAATGTTTGTTTTTATTCTGGTATAGCAACTTAAGTGTTATTTTACACAAATTAACTTGATTTCTTCGTTATATCCGTCACATATAGTGTGAGAATTATTCAAGAAAACTGAATGACACATAGTAAACACTCAATAAATGTCACTATAATTATTGGCATTTATTAGCTTTATGCTACTATGGCTATTATTAGTTTTATGGTGTTTCAGGTGTTAACTAATTCACAATACAGCACACACATTTTTGTATTTTTTATGCACTTTTACACAAACTAAGTAATCACTAGGGTACTATAAGTACCCCGAAACTAAACCAAACAAATAGTAATAGCCTGCTCTTTAGCCAACATGAGGCCTAGGTAGGGAGTGTAAGAACAAAAACATAAGCCATGTACTAATCTTTATAGTCTTATGGAGAGAATTGCAGTTTGAAGCATTGGACAATGGTGAGCAATAGGGGATTCTCAAAGCTCCAAATGTGGATCTCCCATAAGCTATGCCCTTTTTGTAGACAATGCTGACTCAGGGTCTTCAGTCATGTACATAGACTTGAAATAGAAGAAAAAAAAAGGCCTATTTTAATCTCATTTTTGTCCTTCTGCACATGCTGTTTATACTCTTTATATTTTGCAGAATTCAGTACATATATCCTAGAATTGCATTTTGCCGGAGCTTATGGGCTCCAATTTGAGTCGTAATAGCAGATAGAAAAGGCAAGTGTCTTCCAGTTCCCACATTTAACATTTTTTCTATCTTTATTTTGACACCAAATCCTTAATAATGAGGTTAGAAAGGGTATGGACAGTCATAATATTCCATGAGATTGTTACTATAGTTTGGATGTTTTAAGTGTGGCAATAAGATATCTAATTTTCAGAAGCTTTAGAAAGGTAAGATTAGATGTAGATATACTTTCCTAGATTTAGTTTATGTCTTGAAGACATTACTTAAATCTGTGTGCTGAGTGAAGGAGAAAAGAAAGAAACCAATTACAGTTAGAGAAATCAAATGAAATATAATTACTAAAGTGCTCTATTTTAACATCATATCCTGCTAACAGTGTCACATTCATGCCCTTTAGAGAGAAAACTAATTTGCTGTAATTTAATATTGAAGGTTCTGTTTCCATTGTTATGCATTAAGAGTCATGCGGCTGACATATCACAAGTCTCAGCATAAAATTAACCTCTTTGGTTAACATGATTTTCTATCATCTACGCTTTCTCCTGAATTCCAAGTTTATGAGTGGCACCATATCTGCCCAGACACTGAAGCAAGAAACTTAAGCAGCAGCCCTAATTGCTTCATTTTGCGAGGCACTTTACCTCTCATTTCTCAAGTCATTTCCCCCTCCTCATCTTTGCTGCATTGCCTTTGTATTGGCCCTTTCCATGCTCCTACCATTGCATAGTTGCCTGTTTCCTTCTTAGATCCATTTCCTGGGTTGCTGCACAGTGATATTTCTAAAATGTAATTCTAGCTGCATCACTCTCCTGAATTAAGTTCACACTTGTCAGATTCCTATTATAACAGCACTCCAGACATTGAACTGTTCATAAATCAACAAATACACCCAGCCATATCAGACATAAATGAGATAGTCTGGGACCTTAACATACTGTGACTGTCAATTTCACATTGCCTTCAATATATAAATTTCAATAGCTGAACATGACCACTTACATAGTTTTAGGGTATCCATAAAAAAATAGCTATATGTTCTACTTAAGTGTCTGGGTGGTTTGTTAATCACTGCAACCAGCCTTCGTCTGTCTAAATGTGCTTTGTTCTAAAGCCCAGCACATCATACTTTGCCCTCCCTTCATGCTGTTCTCCTGTGCTTTGCCCCCAAATCCCCTTCTTTAACTCCCTTTTGCACAGTTGACAGTAGTCTTTGGCATTGAACTAAACATTTTAAGATGCTGAAGCATAACCAAAGATGATTTTGAAGAAGAAAAAAACTTACCCAAGATATTATCACCATTTTGTCAGATTTTACTCTGTAAACATTTCTTTTATTTCTTTTTGTTTTTCCCCAAACTTCTATTATAAACAGTACTGCAGAAAGTCTCCTTTTGCAGATTTCCTTACATATATATTTTTTTTACTTCTCTAAGATAAATTTCCAAAATTATGTTTGGTGAGTCGAAGATGAACATTTAAAAATCTTAATAGTTGCTATACTGCCAGATTGTTTTCCAAAAAACATAGCAGTTCACATTCCAACTGGCACAATTGCTGAATTTGAATAATGTCCGTCTTTTATGTTATTATTGACCTGAAGAATTAAAGTTGCTATCTTATTGTTTCAGGCTGCATCTTTTTGGCTACTACTGTGGTAATAACAGGTGTTTTCATTTCTTTATGTATTATCATTTGTCATCTTCTGTGAGACTTGATTTTCATATCTTTTGCACATTTTTTTAGTGAGTTTTGTTACTGTATTAAGATCTCTGTCTTTTCCACTATGGCATTTGTGCTACCTATCTTGTTTAAGAAGGCCTCCCTCACACTGAGATTTTGTTTTTTAAGTTAGATTTTTAATTCATATGGAATTTTTTTTTTTTTTTTTTTTTTATGGTTTCCAGATGGAGTCCATATCGAGATTGTGGCACAGCTATTTAGAAGCACACACTCGGCTGGGCCCGGTGGCTCACGCCTGTAATCTTAGCACTTTGGGAGGCCGAGACGGGCGGATCACGAGGTCAGGAGATCGAGACCATCCTGGCTAATATGGTGAAACCCCGTCTCTACTAAAAATATGAAAAATTAGCCGGGCGTGGTGGTAGGTGCCTGTAGTCCCAGCTACACGGGAGTCTGAGGCAGGAGAATGGCGTGAACCCGGAGGGTGGAGCTTGCAGTGAGCTGAGATCGAACCACTGCATTCCAGCCTAGACAACAGAGTGAGACTCTGTCTCAAAAAGAAAAAAAAGTACACACTCTTCTAATAAGCTTTCATCTGGAAATAGATGTGATTAGTGAAAATGCAAGTTGTAGATTTATCCCTGTAGTTAAACACTATTGGCACATAGGCACAAAGAGGAAGGGGGCGAGAGGGTAAGTACCAATGTGTACACATCATTTTGCAGGGGCAGGGAGAAATGGAAACTATTAACATTCTTCTGAAACATATATTTGTGTGCTTCCTCTCACTGAGCATCCCTAACTGGACTCTTACTCTCTTCCTGGCCTCCAGGATTCCATTGTGTTAGAGAGATAATCCTGGCTTCCCCCAAAAGGTGTGTTTTTGCAGTGTTCCTCCTGCACAAAGGCTAGGCCCAACAGCTCCCAGCCTCAAATAGAGCTTAAAGATCTCCTCCTATCATGTTGGCATCCTGCCTCCCTTAGAGCGTTGGCCTATTCTGCATAATCACAGCTGATTGCAAGCATGTCTCTGTCCCAATGTGTTGGAGAATAAAAGGAAGGAAGTTCAGGGTAAGAGTTTCCTTTAATGGAAGGTACACCTATCCATTCAGGTCAAGTTTCATTGGTGAGAATATAATTATGCCCCTGAATGTAGCCTCAAGAGACACTAGGAAACATTGCATCTAGCTTGAAGCCATGTACCCAGAAAGAAAAGGAAACCAAATTGTATTGGGGGACCAATCAGCAGTCTCCACCATATAATTTATATTATTCTTATTATTTATTCTTACTTTTCTAAATGCAGGTTTCTGTGTATAATAGGTTGTTTTGCATAGTTCAGTCAAATATAAATGCCATCTATGTTCTTGCTGCTTCCATGATTAAAAGGGAATGTTTTATCATTTGTTTCTTATCAGGCACCCCTCTAGCAAATAGTGTCAGGTTAGATTACCACAGCTGTAAAGAGACACTTACAAATTATTGGGTGTCCTTTGTCTTGAGAAATAAACCAGTGGCAAAGCTGAATAAAAGCAGGAAAGATTCTTCCCTATGTGGTTAAGCAAATAGGTATTTAAAAGTTGTCTTGAAATTTACTGGTGGTAATATAGCAATATGTTTGAGATGTGTGTTCAGTATTGAAATACCGCTGTGTGTCAAAGGGCTCTCTCTCCAATAGTTTTTCTCTGAAAGATCCCCACATTCTCCCTTGCAGGATATGCAAATAATTCTATGGCCCATGGATGTCACTCTGTGTGTGTGCACGTGCACATACGTGTGCATGCACACATTCACATTTCCCTATCAATGTCTCTCCTCCCTTAGAAGCATATGGACTAGTCTACAACGTAAAGAAGAATGAAACACTAGAAAAGAAAATTCTTTCACATATAAGATGCACAGCAATATTTCTTGTCACCAAGTCTATAAAATAGTTTTTTGTTGTTGTTTTTTGTTTTTCTGAGATGGAGTCTCACTGTGTCACCCAGGCTGGAGTGCAGTGGCAAGATCTTGGCTCAGTGCAAGCTCCGCCTCCCGGGTTCACGCCATTCTCCTGCCTCAGCCTCCCGAGTAGCTGGTACTACAGGCGCCTGCCACCGCGCCTGGCTAATTTTTTTATTTTTGGTAGAAACAGGGTTTCACTGTGTTAGCCAGGATGGTCTCGATCTCCTGACCTCATGATCTGCCCGCCTCAGCCTCCCAAAGTGCTGGGATTACAAAAGGTGTGAGCCACCGCGCCCAGCTAAAGTAGTATTTTGAAAATGACATTTGTACATGTTCTGCCCTTGTCTGAACTTAACCAAAAAAGAAAAAAGAATAAAGTGATGGAGAAAAAGGTAAAACACAACCCTCCAGATGTTTCCAGACTTTTCTGTTTCTTTTGTGCCCCAAAACTGAAATTGCTGTTTTCAATGATTGAAACAGCACTGTGAATGAATCTTCCAAATGTATCATACAAAACGGGCAATAAAAAGCACTAATTCTTATTTCACACGTTTTTCTGTGTGTTAAGTAAGATTTCAGCTTATTGTTGGGTTTGTTTCTGGGAGAGTCTAGGGCAATACCTGCTATGTTAATCCCCTGCTGAATCTGTACAGGGGAAGCTTTCCTCATGGGCTCTTCTCTTGAGCAGCATAGGAAGTAAATTAAGGTCTAGGAAATGAAGAGAGCTAATAAGATCCCTAAATCCTACAGTAGAGAGAAGAGAACGGAACTGTCTTATGTTTCAAAGACGAAGATGATTTTCTTTTCCTCTGTTCAATCAATAAATACTAACTGGGTACCAATTATGAGCCATACGTTCTTCTAGGAAATAGAACTTGAAGAGTTAAAGAAGTCCTACTTGCCTTCATGGACTTTTGAATCTAGTGACAGGAAAAGAGACAATAATTAATAATCATGGAAATATGAACCATACTGAGGCCTAAAAACAGATATACATATTGCTATGAGAATGTTGAATGGAGGGAACTAACGTAGTCTTGGCTGTTCAGTAAATGAGTGTGCCAGTGCTAGGCACCATTCAGGGAAAATTGGGTGTCCTAATAGAAGGGCTGTGATCCCTGCGTTTGAGGAGCACACAGTTTTCTGAAAGGGAAAAACATTTCTTTACATAGAAGTCGACAATGCAGTCCTGTAGATCCAACATCCCCATATGCCCTGGGGCACCAAATATGGTTAGGCCAGTCAGTTGAGAAGGTTGAAAAGGCCAGAGAAGATGTCCTAGGAGAGGAGAATGCCTAGACTGAGCCTTGGAAGAGGAATAGGATTTAACCAAGCAATATCTTCTCTGGGGAGCATTTTTACTTTTGAAGGAAGATGTAGACAATACTGTAGTGTGTTCAGGAAATGACAGCCACTCTGTATTTTCAGAATATAAATCTTGAGATCTATAGTGATAGGTGAAGAGGCTAAACTGTGAAAATCAGTGGCAAGACTATCAAAAGCCCCACCTGCCACACTAAGGAGATCCTTTCATGGTTAGAAAGAAAGTAGTGCAATTGAGAGATATTTGTTCCATTTGCATTGTAGAGGATGAATTTTGTGGACACTGGTTAGGCGAACAATACTACTGCAGTATTCCAGGTGAATAAAAGACTTGAACTAGGGCAGTAGTAAGTGCAGGAGGGAAGAAAAGGTACATTTGAAAAGCATTTAGGAGATAAAGTGGACAGTGCTTGGTAATTTCTTGACAGGGACAAGGAAGTGAGGAAGAGAGAAATTTCTAGCTTGGGCGACTAAGTAGTTTCTGGTGATAGTTACTTAGATTAGGAATCTTGGAGGTCAAACACATCTGATGGGAAAGATAATGTGTCAAAGTTGATTATTGGATATCCTAGAAGCCTGTCATGCAACTGAAGATTAGAGGAGGGTTCAGGGATGGAGATACAAAGAAGGCCTACTTTTTAAAGTCACTGGATAGAACTCAGAACACTTAAAACAGATGCTCTAAACATAAAGTTCATGAAGAGATACTAGGAAATTCTGTGATCTACAAATGTTTAAAACACTTGACACATTAGTGCCAGTTCGGGAAGCTTACAAGGGAATTATTCAAGAAGTTGGAGAATTGTGTCTGTGCACATGTCCATGTGTTTAAGCTGGAGCCTGTAGTATTGGCTGACAAAAGTTTGATGTAGGATATGAGGGAAAGAGAAAAGCCAAAATTGTATGTTTTTTGGCCTGAGCAACTTTTAGAAAGATAGCGTTGCTATATCCCGAGATGGGGAAAGACTCTCAAGGAGCAGGTTTGTTGAGTGAGTGAATGACTGAGTGAGTGAAAGAATGAATAATAAACTGTAGCTTTACCAGGTTATCACAGTTAGTTACCCAATGATAACATGTTTCTGTATCTTACTAGTTTGTTCATCACTATAATGAACAAACTAATTTATATTTAGTAACTTCCATTTGCATGTAAGCCATCTATTGTAAAGTACTTGGCCCTGTAATTAGGTTAAATATGCCTCCAAAGCCTCCAGGAAACCCTCTTCACAATATTAATTTGCTTAACAAGATCTTTTATCTTCAGCATTAGAAATGGAAGTTTAAGCTCAGATGAGGAAGACTGCTTCTAGATCTGAAGTCAGAACTTATAGTTTCTTACTATTATAAAAATTTGACATCATGAGCATGTATGTGAATAGGAAAAACTCCTTGGAAATGTAAGATTTACCCTTTTGAACCATTGCAGACATAGATTACTTGAATTCAATTCACTTTACAGGCACTTCACAGATTATTCAAATATGCCTTCTACATATCTGGCAGAGTGTATAGTTTATGTTTATAGTTTTTAGAGCCACAGTTTGAAATATGTTTTCTGCCACATTCAGGAAGTTTGCCATAATCATACACCAAAATATATGTGGTATTATCAGTGTGAGAAGTATGAAGCTACCAGTGAATGGCAGCATGTAAGGTCTTCTTCATTCACTGAAGTCCTTCACTTGGCCTTCAGGCCCTGCATGATCTGGTCTTAGCTGACCTTTGCCATCACGTCTCACATTTCTCTTTCCTTTATTCTGTTATCACTCATCAGTGTGGTTTTCTCTCCATCTTGGACATGGTATTAGTGTGTTTTCATGCTGCTTATAAAGACATACCTGAGACGGGGTAATTTATAAAGAAAAGGAGCTTTAACAGACAGTTAATTTGGACAGTTCCACATGGCTGGGGAGGCCTCACAATCATGGCAGAAGGTGAAAGGCATGTCTTACACGGTGGCAGACAAGAGAGAAATGAGAGATCGTGTGCAGGGGAACTCCTATTTATAAAACCATCAGATCTCGTAAGACCTATTCACTGTCACAAGAACAACAGGAGAAAGACTGAGTTACTTCCCACCAGGACCTTCCCACAACACGAGGGAATTGTGGGAGCTACAGTTCCAGATGACATTTGGGTGGGGACACAGCCAAACCATATCATGCATGCCATGCTCAGTTCCAACTCAGGACTTTGAACCCTTACCTCTGCCTTCCTCACCTATTAATTTCTATTCATTCATCTGATCTCAACAATTATTTTCTAGGGAAGTCTTCCCTGAACTCTAGTTGCACCCTACACTTTGCCTTACATTCATAGTTCTTATCATAATTAATCTTTATATATTTGTATGATTATTTGATTATTCATTACTCTCACGAGAGCTTCATGAGGGTGGAGTCCATGTTTATCTATTTCAGCATTACATACTTTATATATGGTCCAGTGTCTGTCCATGGTAAGTGCTGAATAAATAGTTGTTGAGTGAATATGTGAAGCTAGATGATCTGCTTGAAGTCACACACCTAACAAGTGTCAGAACTAGGGTCTCAATTCAGGCTGCTTTTCATCTAGAGATCAAGGAGAGATGGGTTTTAGTTTGCATCTGTGTCCCGAAAAGGATATAATGAAGTTACTTGCAAGTAATCATTAAGGGAAAATTGTTCTTCTCAAACATACGCACACACAAAAAAAGCACACACTCACACATGCAAACACAAATAAAAACTGAACCTGTAAGTCATAAATGAGTCATGGTTCAACTGTACCAATTTCTTTAACTCTTTTCTCCAGGCTTTATTTTTCTCTTGGGCGCAAAACTGCTTCCTAGCTATTTACTCGTAGTTGTACCATGGGCCACTTCAAACACACCATGTATTCTTTCATTTAACAAGTATTTGTTGAATACCTGTAAGTCCCTTCGATTTATTTAAAAAAAATTGTATTCTGAAGGCAGAGAAACAAAAAAATATAAAATACAATCAAATGATGCATGCTATATTTATAAGACATAAGAAAATAAAACATAAAGAGGGAGGCATACTTTACAATGTATAATCACTCTTAAGCTCCTCTAAATAACGAGATTTAATCTGGAACAGAAATAAAAACATTTCAGCCATGCAAATCTATGCGCATACACAGGAAGAACAGCGTGTATAAAGGCCTAAAGACAAGATGGAAAGAAGCCTGGAGCAGACAGAATGCCAGTGTTGGAAGTAGCATATGAGAGAGAGAGAGGGAGGTGCAGGAGCTGACGCTGGAGAGATTGGCAGTGGTAGATGGGATTCACTTTGGATTTTATTTCAAGTGCAGAGGGAAGCGTCTTAGATAATATGAGCATGAGAGTAAAATACTTTAATTGACATTTTACAAAGATGTCGAGGGCTACTCTATGGAGAATGGATTTGTGGGACAAACTGGAAGCAGGGAAACAGAAACAGTTAATGGGCTGTTGGAGTAGTTCCTGCTGTAGAGGGGATGGTTTGGTCCTACACACAGATGGGAAGAAATGGACACATTCAGAATAACTGACTCCAGCCTATCATCCCAGCACATCTCTGCCTTGTGAGCTCTTCATATTAGTTATTACATTTACTTTCCCCTCCAGCAGCTATGCTGGTAATCTGTTACCTTCAACTTTTTTTCTCTTCCTTCACCCTCAGTCAGCAGTTCATCAGATTCTATCAGATAAACAAAACAAAATGGCTTGTAACAACGTTTCCTCTTCATCTCTCTTTTCACTGCTTTAGCTTAGGGTTTCTTAAATCCTTGAGTGAAATTTTGTAAGAGATCCCTAACTGCTTTCTTTGCCTCAAGTCTCCAGTCCTTCAAATCTATTCTTCAGTCCTATCACAAAAGCTATATCTTTCCAAAACACATCTTTTGTCAAATTCCTGTTAAAAATAACCTTTGACATAGCATTGCTGACAATTCTTTTCACGCTTTTTTTGTGTGCCAGAAACAAAGCCATGTTTCTAACACAAGTTTTGTCAGAAACCAAATATGTAGATGAGCTCTTAGCAAGTTCGAGCAAGGGGACCCGACCCCCACCTTCATGCTCATACACTGCAACTCTCATTACATCCTGACCTCCCAGCATCTCTCACCATCCATGCTGAGTACAACATGCTCTGATTTCATGCATTTTACCCTTCTATTCCTTTGAAATTCTCCTCCTACCCATATGTTCTGCTGTTCTCCCTGGCCCCATGAATCTGTCCTTGAAAATCTGTATTAAATACCATCTCTGTGTACTTCTGTTATTTCTAAAGGCACAGAAAATAGAAACAACTGAATATCCACTGAGAAGACTTGTTAAGATAAATTTGGATATGTCATAGCCTTTTAATGAAACACTAGGGTATGTGAGAGAGAGAAAGAGCTATCCATTTCTACTACTGGGAAAGAATGCTTTTTCTAATAATCGTCAGATTTTCTGAATGCCAGTGTTCTATAAAGATTCAGTGTTTTTCAGAGTTTTCTGCTTTTCGAATGAATGAAATATAAGGTAATCTCCTTTTTCAGCTATTTCCCAGGGATCTCCTAACTTCTTGATTAAAAGCCTAATTTCCTTCTTACACAGTAGGTTTTACTTTTTGGCATTTAGGGTAAAGATTTATAACAGTAATGAAAATTTCCAAACTAAATGGAAACAACCCACAGGCAAACAAATAAGTAACATTTAAATTGTTTGTGTAATAAAATTCTTACTGTGCATACCATCTTCTCTGTCTCCTCACTTTGCATTTTAAATGTACACTTGTGATTTAGAGCCAAAGTTTAGGCATATGCTGTTTTGAATCTTCTCGTGCTATTATTAATATTTTACTTTTTCTTAGAGTCTAAATTTATCCAGCATTAGGAAGGAAATTTTAGTGTACAAGCCAGATTTTCAGTTTTGTGCTTAAGGAATATATTTGTATTATGCGTTACATGCAAGGATGTTTATGTCTACTGAGAAGAGGCCAAATTAAGAGATTCTCTAAGGCCTATTGTTGTTCTTCATCAAATGAAAAAAATCACAAAACAGAACTTATGTTTTACCCTTTTTTTTTAATGTTGCTATCTTCCAATTTTGGGTAACCTTACCCTTGTAAATAATGTATTCTCACTCTCAATCTAGTTTTATTCTAGCAAAGAAGTCCCATTTGGAAGTTTGCACGTTACTACTGAATTATTATAGCTTGTATTTTGACAATATGTTATAAAATAATATCTTACGTCTCTGTAAAATTTTATAATTTTTTTTTGAGATGGAGTCTCACTCTGTTGCCCAGGCTGGATGGAGTGCAGTGGCACAATCTCGGCTCACTGCAACCTCCACCTCCCGGGTTCAAGTGATTCTCCTGCCTCAGCCTCCTGAGTAGCTGGGATTACAGGCACCTACCACCATGCTTGGCTAATTTTTGTATTTTTAGTAGAGATGGGATTTCATCATGTTGGTCAGGCTGGTCTTGAACTCCTGACCTCAGATGATCCGCCTGCCTCTGCTTCCCTAATTGCTGGGATTACAGACATAAGCCATCATGCCCGGCCTTCTCGGAGTTTTTCGACCCGTGAGTGCATCGCTGGGTCACCTTCAAGTTTTATAATTTTTTAAGCTTTTTCTGTACCTCCTCTATTAACTTATTCCTCATAATACCCAATAAGGGATGTTGGGTCACTATTTTTGCAATTTGTTATTTGTGGGTGTGTGTGTATGTGTGTGTGCGTGTGTGTGTGTGTGTGTGTGTGTTTTAATTTAGAAAACTGACTTGGTAATGTTAGGTAATTTTTCCAGTGTCACAGAGGTAGAAAATGGTAAAGTGAGGATTAAAATTCAGATCTTCCTATCCTAATCCAGAATTATTCCCACTTGCCATTTTGGACATATATATATGGTTTTGAAATATGTCTTTGAAAGCATTTCTCCTCATTTGATAATAAGTTTATCAATATCCTTATAATCTGAGTTTTTTTGTTTGGTTTTTTTTCCCAGCAGGAATGATCTACCTGAACAACGTAAAATTAGGTAGATAAAACAGCTTGGGAAAAATCTTGTTGTAATGCTTTCTAAACTAAAGAATGTGTGTGGGACTATTCTCTGTTTGACTTATCTGAGATTTTTTTTTTTTTTTTTTTTTTGTCGTTAACAAATACTAACAAAACTGAGCTGCAATTAAGATAATCTTTCCACTTATAAGACCTGATAAACACTGAGATAGCTATTACAAAGCCTCTGGAACCTTCTTCAGAAAGTAAGCGTGGCACTAACAACACATCCTAAATGCTTCTGATTAACACATTTATTTATTATTGGGTTGTGTTAGCAGCATTCCAGTTCATGTTTTATGGTCTTTGTTTTCCTCATGTTTCGGCAGCTAGCTATAAACAATATTGATCACATTTTAAATGTCTTCACTCAATAGAACTTGATAAATGAGAAATAAATTTCTAAATCAAGTAAATTCCAGTAACACAAACATTTAGCATGATCGCTTGTGACATTATTTTACATTTAAAGACACAATTTCAGTTGAGCATTTGATGGGATTAAATAATCTTGGACTACTAGTGTTTTGTTTTTCAATATCTAAGCATTACAATTTTAACCATACTATTTGTAAGCAATGGGCCAATTGCAAAGCTATAAATTTTGTGTTTCTTCAAGTAAGTATTGATTTATTTTCCTTCTTAAAATGCATAAAGCAAGAACTAAAGGCTAAACTGAGAATGATGTCATAGACCCCAAATACTTTTTAATATATTTCAGAAAAATCAGAAAATTCATGTTGGTGCAAATAGGTTTTCAGCATCTCTCAATAACTCTGTATTCTTTCTTTCAGTTAGCCTTATGTCCCTAAATTATAGTTGTAGAATATTGTCAATCCAATCTATCCAAATACTTGTGTTCAACATTGTGACTCCACCAATGTTTATCAAAATGAAAAATACTACTGTACCACCGTCATAATACATTGGAATCATAGAGTGGAAAGGGAAGAGGAAACAGAGTGGGAAGAATTGGGTTTGGGACCCAGCAGTATTGCTTACTGGCTTTGTTACCTTGAAGAACTTACTTAATTCTTCAGGCTCCAGATCTCTTTGGGTCAATACAGGGATCAGTTAAGATCATATAAGCATATATATGCTTCAAAAAATATAAAAGTAGTAAGCAAATATAAGGTACCTGTCAAATAATTAATGGAAGACAGACTTTCTGACCCACTAAGATAGAGGAAGATCTAGGGGCTTTCTATGCAGTGCATATTGGACAGATAATTGCATGAGAATAAAAACAACTTGTCTGGCTTAAAGATTAACAGCCAACTGTTTTCACTAGGGAAATTGCATGGGGAAACCAGGTAATAAATTAACATTATAAAGATAATTCCAAAATATTGCAATGGACAGTAATACATGTGACTAGTTTAGAGACTGGCATTATCTCCTTGGAATTGGGTAGACCTTAGTCAGTTTCAGGCCTGTAAGGTGCAAATATGCCTGGGAATGCATTTGCCCCCACATCAGAAAAAGTTTCATTTTGGATAGATAGCAAGAAAAGTAGACACATGAGTCCTTTATTCATCCTGTGAATATCAGTACTGGAAGCAAGGAAGATATGTTTGTTTTTTACTCTTTCTGTAAGTGAAGAAAGGAACAAATATATTTAGTGTGTGAAGTAGTAGTGCTCGTGCTCAAATAGAGCTCTATAGTTTGCTGCTTAATGATAAAGGGAGAGGATAGTCAGAGGAAGGCAAATTCCTTCCTTCTCATTTTGTGAGGATGAAATTAGACTTTATCTTGGCAAGAAGTAGAATTGCTGTGCTGAAAACATAGCATCAAAATGAAATTTCCCTGTGCTATCAGAAAGGGATTATATCAAAATGCAAAACAGTCATGCATGTGGTAAGTGTTCTTTATAGTAAAAAATAAACTGTGGTTTGATACTTCTGATAAACTGTGGGTTGTATAGTGGTTCTCAATTGTAAGCTAAACAAAGTGGAGTATTTCCAACAGTGGATAGCATTCCAGAAGGATGTCAAAGTGTTTCATAGCTGTCTGTGTTTTGTTTATGTTGCTTATCTGTATGTGTCACTTCCTCTCTTCTCTTGAGTCTGAAAACATTTTGAGAGTAAGACCTCTTTTCCTTTTTACTCCCTGTAACTTAGAACTGTGATGTACTCAGGATGCAGTTCCGTAATTGTCATTGAACAACCTTAGGTTAATAGGCTAACCTAAATTATTCCAAAGCCAACTCTTAAAATTGTCAAGATTTCAGTGATTTTTATAATTACTTCTGTCAGTACAGCATGCACAAAGATTCTGTTCCCTAGATTCCTTCCTCTGGTAGAGGATAGAATAATTTTCTAAAATGCTGTTGGGCTTTCAAGAGGGAGATAAGAAGTACCCTTCCTAAGGCAAGGAAGGGGGTTGGCAGCGTTAGAGAAGGAAAAGAGAAAAGAACAGCTGCAAACTAGAGTTTGGGATCTAAGTGGCGGGTCACCTGTAGAAGTGACCTGAGGATGGAGGTCCAATATCCTGAGAATAGAGTCCAATAGCAGCCCTGCCTGCTGGCTAATAACTTTGTGCCTGCACCAGTATGGTGAAGCAGAGCCTGTAGCTCCCAATATTGAGTCAAGACCCAATGTAGGAATTTCAGTGTGTGTTAGGCTGGTCTTGCATTGCTGCTATAAAGAAATGCCTGAAGTTGGATCATTTACAAAGAAAAGAGGTTTAATTGGCTCATAGCTCTGCAGGGAGAACAGGAAGCATGGCACCAAAATCTGCTTCGCTTCTCAGGAGGCCTCAAGGAGCTTTTTCTGATGGCGGAAGGTAAAGCAGGAGCAGGAGAGAGTAAGAGTGAGGGAGGAGATGCCTCACACGTAAACAACCAGATGTCACAAGTACACATGATTGCAGGGACAGCACCGAGCCATGAGGGATCCACCCCCATTTCCCAAACACCTCCCACCACTGGGGATTACATTTCAACATGAGATTTAGTGAGACAAATATCCAAACTATAGTATTCTGCCTCTGGGTCCCCCAAATTTCATGTCCTTCTCACACTGCAAAATATAATCATGTTCTCAACAGTCCCCGAAAATCTTTAACTCATTCCAGCTTAACTCAGAAGTCTGCAATCCATAACCTCATCTGACATCAGTCAAATCTCTTCCACCAATGAGCCTGTAAAATAAAATTTAAAAAAAGCTAGTTACTTCCAAGTAAAATAAAAAACAAGTAGTTACTCCCTTGTATAGTTTTCTGTACAAAGGAGGTATAGGCATTGCATAAACATTCCCATTCCAAAAAAGAGAAATCAGTCAAATGAAAGGGACTACAGGCCCCATGCAAGTTCAGACCCCAGCAGGGCAGAAATCAACTCTTAAAGCTCCAAAATAATCTCCTTTGACTGCATGTCCCATATCCAGGGCACACTGGTGCAAAGGATGAGTTCCCAAGGCCTTATGCAGCTCTGCCCCTGTGGCTTTGCAGGGTTCAGCCCCAGAGGCTGCTCTCACAGGTCTTTGAGTACCTGTGCCTTTCTAAGGCCCAGAGTGCAATCTCCTGGTAGATCTACCATTCTAGGGTCTAGAAGGCAGTGATCTCCGTCCCATAGCTCCACTAGGCAGTACCCTGTGGGGGATTCTATGCGGAGGCTCCAACCCGACATTTCCCCTTGGTACTGCTCTAGTAGAGGTTCTCTGTAAGGGCCCCACCCCTGCAGCAGGCTTCTGCCTGGGCATCCAGGCTTTCTCATATATCCTCTGAAATCTAGGTGCAGGCTACCAAGCTTTCCCTCCTGAACTCTGCTTCCCTGCAGGCTTAACACTATGTGGATGCTGCCAAAACTTACAGCTTGCATTCGCCAAAGTAGCAGCTTAAGCTGTACCTGGGCCCCTTTGAGCAAAGACTGGAGCCAGAGCAGCCAGGATGCAAGGAGCAGTCTCCCATGGCTGCTCAGGGCAATGGAGTCCTGGGCATGGCTCTTGAACCCATTCTGTCCTCCTAGAATTATGAGCCTCTGATAAGAGGAGCTGCTGTGAACGTCTCTTTTCCCCATTATCTTGGATATTAGCATTTGGCTGCCATTTGGTTCTGCAAATATCTCTAGCAAGTGGTTGCTCCACAGTCTGCTTGAATTTCTCTCCCCAAAAAGCTTTTTCTTTCTCTGCCACATGGCCAGCCTACAGAATGTCCAAACTTTCATGCTCTGCTTCCTCTTTAAATGTAACTTCCAACTTTATGTCATTTCTTCACTCCTGTAGGCTATTAGAAGCATCCAGACCACTGCTTGAACACTTTACTGCTTAGAAATTTCTTCTGCCAAATATCCTAGGTCCTCATTCTGAAGTTCAAATTTCACAGAACTCTAGTACATGGACACACTACTGTCATAACAATGGTGACCTTTGCTCCAGTTCCCAGTAAGTTCCTTATTTACATCTGAGACCTCAGCAGCCTGGACTTCACGGTCCATATTATCATCAGCACTTTGATCACAACCATTTAACCAGTTTCTAAGTAATTCCCAACTTTCCTTTATCTTCCTGTCTTTTTCTGAACCCTCCAAACTCTTCCAACCTCTCTCCATTACCAAGTTTCAAAGCTGCTTCCATATTTTCAGGTACCTTTATAGCAACGCCCCATTCCTTATTACCAATTTTCTGTGTTAGGCTATTCTTGCACTGCCGTAAAGAAATACCTGAGACTGGCTAATATATAAACAAGAGTTTTAATTGACTCACAGTTCTGCAGGCTGTACAGAAGCATGGTGCTGGCATCTGCTCAGCTTCTTGGGAGGTCTCCAGGAACTTTTTCTCATAGCAGAAGATGAAGCAGGAGTTGGGACTTCACATGGTGAAAGCATGGGTAGGAAAGAGTGACAGGAAGGCGCCACCCACTTAAACAAGCAGATCTTGCAAGTACTCACTATTGCAAGGACACCACCAAGCCATGAGGGATCCATCCCATGACCCAAACACCTCCCACCAGGCCCCACCTCTAACACTGGGAATTACATTTCAACATGAGATTTGGGTGCGGACAAATATCCAAACTATATCTAGGTGGTAGTACTCTCTGGCTTTTTGCAAAGGCAGGTGCAAACCCTACTAAGAGAAAAGTACCCCCAATTTAAGCCTGCTGAATTCCTCAGAGTAAGATCAAGCAATTTGTTAAAGAAAACACGGACATCACAAGACCCAAGGAAGTAATCACCGTGAATGGGAATCAGCAGAAATAAAAAGTTTAGACCTCTAAAGCCTACAGATACTGAAATTATCAGAAACAGAATATAGAATAGCATTGTGTGAAATATTTAAGAAACAGATAATAGAATTATCTTGAAAGGACCAATATTGTTGAAATCAAAACTCAATTAAATAGGTAAGTCACAAATGAGAATATCAGATATATCTGAGCAAATTTCTTAGGAGACTACACAGTAAAGGAAAATCAGAAATTTGAAAGAGAAGTTAAGGAAACAATGTAAAAAGATCTACTGTCTATTTACAGACCCTAAGTATGAAATAGTGAATATCTAGGAATTTTCTAGGATAGTTAAAAGGTACACAGCTTGGGAGGCCGAGGCAGGCAGATCACCTGAGGTCAGGAGTTCGAGACCAGCCTGACCAACATGGTGAAACCCCATCTTCACTAAAAATACAAAATTAACTGGGCGTGGTGGTGCATGCCTGTAATCCCAGCTACTCAGGAGGCTGAGGCAAAAGAATCACTTGAACCCAGGAGGCGGAGGTTGCAGTGAACTGAGATCACGCCATTACACTCCAGCCTGGGCAACAAGAGCAAAACTCTGTCTCCAAAAAAAAAAAAAAAGATACACAGCACAGTACACACACACACAAGAGATACACACCAAATTGAATAAATAAACGGAAATACCATGTCCTACCGTGAATTACTGTCAGTCAACTGCAATACCAAAGACAAAGATGATAACCTAAAACCAGCCAGAGAGAAAAGAAAACTAGCCTGTGAAGAAATGCAGTTCAGGCAAGCACACATTAAATGCACAACAATGAAAGATAGAAGACAATGGAATAATCACTTTAAGCTGTTAAAAAAAATGTCTGTAATACTCTCTTAACATTTAAGTTTATCTTTCAAAATGATGGTGAAATACTTTTTAGATAATCAAAAACTGAAAAATATTGCCACAGCCTGCCTTGTACTGAAGAAATCTCTAAAGCATATACTTTGTGTAGAATAAAAATAACTCCAGAAGGGGTTAAGATGTGACAAGAAAAGGTGTGCAAACAAAACAGTAAACTAATGATATAAATGTAAATAAACCTTGTATAATCTGATGACAGGGATAGTGTTTTGTGTGGCTAATATTAGGGCAGAGGATGATATAGGCATCTTGCCAGAAATACAATGTTCAGTATCCCCCTTTGAGTGAGGATGTGTGACTCAGGGGAATTTTTTCTCTGAGCATGTGGAACTTGGGACTCATGCTGACAGGGAAGCTCAGTGGAAGTATGATCTTACAATAGAATATTTGTAAATGTAAATCTCTGTGATATCAGATATATCTAACTCTTATAGTAACAAATGCCTTAGTCCATTTTCTGTTGCTATAACGGAATACCACAACCTGGGTAATGTATAAAGAGAAGAGATTTATTTCTTACAGTTCTGGAGGTTGAAAAGTACAAGGGCATGATGCTGGTGCTGGTATCTGCTTGGCTTCTGGTGCAGGTCTGCTTGCTGCATCATAACATGGCAGGGGCTATCACTTGGTGAGACAGAGGAAATGTGTGAGCTCAAGTCACTTTTCTTCCCTTTAAAAAGGAATTAATCCCCTCATGGGACCCCGACCTTGATCACCTTATCTCAGTTACGTCCCAAAGACCCCATCTCCAATCAACATATTAATTTGGGGATTTAGTTTCCAGCACATGAAATTTAGAGGGCACTTTCAACCCATAGCAACAGTTGTGTATATAAGTAAAGATGGATCATAAAAAATCATAAATTTCATACCTGTGAACATATCATGTGACTCCAAACTAATCATTGTCGATAACTTGTATCTACCTATGCACGTCTTTTTCTGTTCCATTCTTATGACCCCCCATGCCCACAAGAGATAACTACTATTTAAATCACCACACTGAATTTTGAAGTTTAGTGTTTGATATGATTTGAATTTGTGTCCCTGTCCAAATCTCATGTTGAATTGGAATTCCCAATGTTGGAGGAGGGGCCCGGTGTGAGGTGATTCAATCAAGGGGATGGATTTCCCCCCTTGCTGTTCTTGTGATAGTCAGGAGATAAGGTTGTTTAAAAGTGTGTAGAACCGGCCGGGCGTGGTGGCTCAAGCCTGTAATCCCAGCACTTCGGGAGGCCGAGACGGGCGGATCACGAGGTCAGGAGTTCAAGACCATCCTGGCTAACACGGTGAAACCCTGTCTCTACTAAAAAATACAAAAAGCTAGCCGGGCGAGGTGGCGGGCGCCTGTAGTCCCAGCTACTCAGGAGGCTGAGGCAGGAGAATGGCGTAAACCTGGGAGGTGGAGCTTGCAGTGAGCTGAGATCCAGCCACTGCACTGCAGCCCGGGTGACAGAGTGAGACTCCGTCTCAAAAAAAAAAAAAAAAAAAAAGTGTGTAGAACCTCTCGCTTCTGTTCTTGCTCCTGCTCTGGCCATGTAAGACATGCCTGCTTCCCCTTTGCCTTCTTGTCATGTTTGTGTTTCCTGAGGCCTCCCCAGCCATGCTTTTTGTACAGCCTATAGAACCATGAACCAATTAACCCTCTGTTTTTAATTGTCCAGTCTCAGTTCTTTATGGCAATGGGAGAATGGACTAATACAGTCTTTAAATGAAAAGTCATACTACTAATCATTAATTACACAATTCTTTTAATTTACTTGATTAATATATTAATTATTTATTTATTAAATTCTAATGAGTAGACACCAAGTAAAAATGTGATCAATATTATTTTTAGCTAACCACTAAAGTACAGGGAAAATTGACGTTATAAAATGTGAACTTTGGGAGGCCGAGGCAAGCTTATCACGAGGTCAAGACATCAAGACTATCCTGGCCAACATGATGAAACCCCGTCTCTACTAAAAATACAAAAATTAGCTTTATAGCTTTCCATTTTCATTTCAACCCACTCAGACATGTTATGTCCCCAAACCTGCTCTTACTAAAGTTAGTAGACTGACTAGTAAGTACAACATTCAGCATCATTCGATCCATTTGTTCTCAGTTCTAATTTTATTTTTCCTGTCAGCAGCATTTGACACAGATGATTACTCATTCCTCCTGGAAGCATTTTTTTCCCTTAGTTTCCAGAAACTTCCCTCCTTTGTGACCACCTAACTGTGGTACCTCTTGTGCTTTACCCCCTTGGCTGGTTCTTCTCCATCAATTCAATGTCTTTAACCTGGGAATTCTCTTTAACCCACTTTACACCCTTCCTTTCTTTGTTTTTTTGTTTTTACATTAGAATGTATCACAATATAAAATGTCACATATTTTGCTTATTTCTTTTTGTTTCTTATCTATGTCTTACAAATATAGGCTCCATGAGACTGGAGTGTTTGACCCTATTACATACTGCTAGATCAATAGATACTCAGTAATTACATCATGAATGAATGAGTGAGTGAACAAATTACATTTAAAAAGGAAAAATTAAGAATATTGGGTATAATTGATGGGACAAACTCTATTTTATTTAAAAAATTATAATCAGAGAACCACAGGAGAGATACCATTTTAACTATTTACATTCTACAAAATGCTCCTTCAAGCCTGGAAAACATGGCAAAACCTCATCTCTACAAAAAAAAAAAAAAAAAAAAAAAAGTCCAGGTATGGTGGCACATACTACTCAGGATGCTGAGGGAGGAGGATTGCTTGAGTCTGGGAGGAGAAGGTTGCAGTGAGCCAAGATCATACCACTGCACTCTAACCTAGGTAACAGAGTGAGACCCTGTCTTAAAAAAATAAAATAAAAATACTCCTTCACTGAGTTTCTTATTTAAAATTTTCATCTTACTTGATTTTTATTCCATTTTTATAAATTTCTTTTTCGGCTCCTCTAAATCCTATTTACATATTCTATAGTAAGAGGTAACTCAGTGTATCAATCCATTGCTTCCTCTCCCTCCGTGGACAGATTTTAGGGTTGAATAGACCTGTAGACTTAGCCACGTGTACCCCTGCATCTCCGCTGGAGGTTGCTGCTACAAGAGAGCCTGCTCATTTAGCATCCAAGACTTCATTTTCCAGGAAATTACCATTTAATTTCTACATCTCTTGGATGAACCAAAGAAGTTAACAAAGTTTTTAAACTTCTGTCTTTGACTAAAGTAAATAAAAGTATCAAATTATAGGTGTTAACAGCATAGCTTAATTTCCATCAGCCATTTCAAGACACTGCAATTGGATTTCATTATTATATGCAATGGACATTAAGCATTTCTGAGATAAATGGCCTATAGTTTAATTAGATAGTTAGTAAAGTATTCATAAGATACTTTAAGAATAACTAATGTGTAATAGCAGAAAAGGATCTTGCCTGTGGTTTCTTACTTAAAAGAATTGAAAAGATGTCCCTTCTTTGTACTTCTAGAGAAGTGGTTTTTGTTCTGCTTGTTCAGACGTGAATCATAGGCAGAGGTGACATGTGGCCAAGCTTTAGTATAGTCAAATATTAGATCACTATTTCAAGGTTGTTACATTGCCAGTACAAAAGTATGTTTTTTGTTTTTGAGTAGGTAAAAACATGATTTTGTGATTTTGTAAACATATTTGACACATACCATATAATCATTACGATCCCCCAACTTGGTATTACAGATGAGTCTAAAAGAAATCAGAGTGCCATCTGAGAATTAACCATTGGATTTGAAATAATTTACTTTGTTCTGTCTTATTTTTCAAACTTGGTTTTGGTTGTTATTTGTGAGTATGGTTGAGTAAGTATGCGATAAATACATTTGAGGCCAACAGTTGCTTGGGCTCTAGGTCTGTGTGATTGCTTTATTGATTGCTAGTTACTTGCTTGCTTCCTTCTTTATATTAACAGGGTAAAACAAGGAAGGGAGACAGGAAGGTAAAGACAGAAGGTTTTCAAAAATAGGGCTGCTCAGAGAAGAGATAAGACATTGGTAGATTAGGTAAAAGCTATGTAAATTCTGAATTATATAAAAATTTGGAAGCTGTTACTCAGAAAGTGTCATTGAGCCAGTCTTTAAAACCTTATAGATAAAAATATGCTTCTTATCGATAAAAACTTTAGCTTGGGAGATGCTAGATGCAGTCTGATTGTGGCACTTTCAGATATTCTCAGAAAAAAAGGCAAAATGTGCATTAGAATGGAGATATCTTGAGGATGATATGTGAACCTTTACTATGTGAGCAGCAGAAGTTCTACCATTAAACCTATCTTGATTTGCCGTGAGCTTAGAGACACAAGGCGTGTTTATTTATTTTTACATTTTCAGCAGTCATAACACCTTGGCAAGTGTCATGGCTTAGAGTACAGCATGGCTTCACCCTGATTGGTGTGTCCTGATGGAATATTTTATGAAATTATTATGTGTGAAGACCTCGCATCATTATTTTTCCATGCATGTATCAACGAAGTCTTGGCCCTATAAAAGTGCGAATAGAATGCCATGCATCAGTCAGTGTGTTTACATTTGACTTTCAGTCCCTGGAAAGATTCTAGTTTCTGGAGAAATTGCTGTGCTCCTGCCCGTTATGTTTGACCTGGTCATCCTAACTCAGAGCATTCAAAATACTTTCCACTTGCTGTGTGCATGAAGGCTGTGGTGAATTCACTCAGTGAAACATATTTCTTCATATTCATTCTGCAAAGGGACAGTTACTGCTTTCTAATGTCTTGGTGAAATGTGATTACTCTGAATGAAACTGTCACTCCTGCATTAATCCTGCTTGTTCATGCCATAGTCCCCATCTGCTTTGGAAGATGGAAAAAAAAATTGTCTCATGCATCTGCTATGGACTGAATGTTTGTGTTCCTCCAGAATTCATACACTGAAACCCTAATCCCTAATGTGATGGTATTTGGAGTTGGGGCCTTTGGGAGGTAATTAGAGTAGGTTAGGTCATGAGGGTGGAGTGCTCAAGATGCGAGTAAATCCCTTATTAAAAATAATAATAATAATAAGAGGAGACATAAGGAGTCTTTCTCTGTCTGCACACACCAAGGAAGGCCATGCGAAAACATAATCAGGAAGAAGACTGTCAGCAAGAAGCAGACTGTGCTAGCACCTGATCTCAGACTTCCAGAGTCCAGGAACTGTGAGAAATACATGTTTGTTGTTTAAGCCACCCAGTTTTGAATCTCTGTTATAGCAGCCAGAACTGACTGGGAAACCATCTTTAGAATATATATGCCTAACCCTAAATTTTCGTTTAAATCTACTATTTGATGTCTCTGACATCCTCATTTCCATGATTTTTAAAACTGAGTATTTTTAATAAATCCTATTTAGAAAAAGCTGTAATTTTCACAATATATAAACTAGTATCTCTCAGTTGATCTCCATCAGACAGCTATTTATTGGCAAACACAGACATTAATTAGAAAAGTGATATACATAGGTTAAAAACATTCTTCTGAATTTGATTGTTGTGGCATCTGTTGAGTCTTTACCCCAGTATGTCTTTGCTGATGTCCATGTACACTGCAATATGTCTATACCTCTTGCCATCTTCATATATATATATATATATATATATATATAAAATATATGTGTGTGTATGTATATGTGTATATAGTTATATATATGTAAATATGTATGTACACATATATATCAGATCCATTTGTGTAGCAAAAAGTCTAGGGGAAAAAATGAGTCTCTGCTTGTATCTTCCATGACAATTGAGTTTTTAAATATTATAAGCACAAATCTCAAATTTCAATATATCTCTGAAATGTATTTTAACAACAACATGGTTATTCCAGTGACAGGTTCCAATTCCTTGGGATGAGCAGTCATGTCTTACATATTTTTAAACTCATGCCTCACACATACACAGTTGGATGGGCTGTACAGCTGGAAACCCTTCTGTGTAATATGATTATGATTGAGAAAGCATGCACATGTTCCTCCTTCCCCTTCATGCTAAAAACAAACAAAGTGTAGAATGAATTAACATTGCTTAAATCATATTTCAAATAGAAACACGCAAGGAATTTGGTTCAAAGGAAAAGAAAAAAAGATATTGTATGATTTTGTAGCAGCTATCTACATTAGTAAGGGCAGACAGCTCTTGGTGTTTTAGAGAGATAGATGATGCTTGCCTATTGTGCATATTCTTTTCCAAATTTCTTAAATTCTACTTATTTTTATCCTTTTTCTATTCTATATGTACTTTGAGACATCAGATATTTTCTTATGTAGAACTTTTATTTAGCAGTTTTACTTCACATGATGAGCTGCATGCTTATTGCAAACTAAGATGGGGTACTGATTGCATGTTATAAAAACTGAGTGAAACTTAGGTGGCCTCAGATCTAGGTTTTCCTTTTTTATTTTTTATTTTTACTTTTTATTTCCATAGGTTATTGGGGGAACGGGTGGTGTTTTGTTACATGAATAAGATTTCAGTGGTAATTTGTGAGATTTTGGTGCAACCATCACCTGGACATATACACCGTACCCTACTGTAGTTTATTTTCTTTTTGTTGTTGTTGTTTGAGACAAGTCTCACTCTGTTGACCAAGCTGGAGTGCAGTGGCACGATCTCGGCTCACTGCAACCTCTACCTCCCGGGTTCAAGCAATTATCCTGCCTCAGCCTCCCAAGTAGCTGGGACTACAAGTGCGTGCCACCATGCCTGGCTAATTTTTGTATTTACAGTAGAAACGGGGTTTCAATGTGTTTGCCAGGCTGGTTTCCAACTCCTGACCTCATGATGTGCCTGCCTTGGCCTTCCTATTTATAATCTTTTATCCTTCACCCCCTTCCCACCCTTTCCTCCTGAATCCTCGAAGTCCATTGTGTCATTCTTACACTTTTGCATCCTCATAGCTTAGCTCCCACTTATGAGTGAGACATACGATGTTTGGTTTTCCATTCCTGAATTACTTCACTTAGAATAATAGCCTCCAGTCTCATTCAGGTTGTGGCAAATGCCATTAATTCATTCCTTTTTATGGCTGAGTAGTATTCCATTGTGTATATATATATATACACCACCGTTTCTTTATCCACTCATTGATTGATGGGCATTTGGGTTGGTTCCACATTTTTGCAATTGCAAATTGTGCTGCTGTAAACATGCATGTGCAAGTATCTTTTCCGTATAATGATTTCTTTTCCTCTGGGTGGATACCCAGTAGTGGGATTGCTGGATCAAATGGTAGATCTACTTTTAGTTCTTTAAGGAATCTCCACACTGTTTTTCATAGTAGTTGTACTAGTTTACATTTCCACCAGCAGTGTAGAAGTGTTCCCTGTTCATCACATCCTTGCCAACATCTACTATATTTTGATTTTTTGACTATGGCCATTCTTGCAGGAGTAAGATGGTATGTCATTGTGGCTTTGATTTGCATTTTCCTGAACATTAGTGATGTTGAGCATTTTTTCATATGTTTGTTGGCCATTTGTTTATCTTCTTTTGAGAATTGTCTATTCATGTCCTTAGCCCACTTTTTGATGGGATTTGCTTTTGGGCTCTTGGTCATTAGAGCTTCGTAGAATGAACTAGGGAGGCTTCCCTCTTTCTCTTTCTGTGTCAGTAGGATTGCTACCAGACTTTCTTTCAATGTCTGGTAGAATTCTGATGTGAATTAGTCTGTACCTGGACTTTTGGTTGTCGTTGTTGATAATTAATTACCATTTCAATCTCACTGCTTGTTATTGGTCTGTTCAGGGTGTCTATTTCTTCCTGATTTAAGCTAGGAGGGCTGTATCTTTCCAGGAATTTATCCATCTCTTCTAGGTTTTCTAGTTTATTTGCATAAAGGTGTTCATAGTAGCCCTGAATGATCTTTTGTATTTCTGTGGTGTAGTTGTAATATCTTCTGTTTCATTTCTTATTGAGCCTATTTGGATTTTCTCTTTTCTTGGTTAATCTTGCTAATAGTCTATCAATTTTATGTATCTTTTCAAAGAACCAGCATTCTGTTTCATTTATCTTTTGTATTTTTTTGTTTCAATTTCATGTAGTTCTGCTCTGATCTTGGTTATTTCCTTTCTTCTACTGGGTTTGGGTTTGGGTTTGGTTTGTCCTTGTTTCTCTAGTTCCTTGAGGTGTGACCTTAGATTGTTTGCCTGTGCTCTTTCAGAGTTCTGGATATAAGTGTTTAGGGATATGAACTTTCGTCTTAGCAGCACTTTTGCTGTATCCCAGAGGTTTTGATAAGTTGTGTCACTATTGTTGTTCAGTTCAAATAATTTTTTTAATTTTTATCTTGATTTCATTTTTAACTCAATCATCGTTCAAGATCAGGTTATTTAATTTCCATGTATTTACATGGTTCTGAAAGTTCCTTTTGGAGTTGATTTCCAACTTTATTCCACTCGTGTTGAGAGAGTGCTTGATACAATTTCAATTTTCTTAAATTTATTGAGGCTCGTTTTGTAGGCTATCATATGGTCTATCTTGGAGAAAATTCTATGCACTGTTGAATACGATGTATTCTGCAGTTGTTGGATGGAATGTTCTGTATATATCTGTTAAGTCTGTTTGTTTCAGGGTATAGTTTAAATCCATTGTTTCTTCATTGACCTTCTGTCTTGATGACCTGTCTGGTGCTGTCATTGGAGTATAGAAGTCCTCCACTATTGCTGTGTTACTGTCTATCTCATTTCTCAGGTCTAGTAGTAATCGTTTTATAAATTTGGGAGCTCCGGTGTAAGTGCATATATGTTTAGGATTGTGTTATTTTTCTGTTGGACAAGGCTTTTTATCATTATGTAATGTCTCTCTGTATTATTTAACTGCTGTTCTTTAAAGTTTGTTGTGTCTGATTTAAGAATAGCCACTCGTGCTCACTTTTGGTGTCCATTTGCATAAAATGTCTTTTTCTACCTTCTTACCTTAAGTTTATGTGAGACCTTATGTGTTACATGAGTCTCTTGAAGACAGCAGTTAGTTGGCTGGTGAATTCTTACCCATTCTGCAATTCTGTATCTTTTAAGTGGAGCATTTAGGCCATTTACATTCAATGTTAGTATTGAGATGTGAAGTACCATTCCATTAATCGTGCTATTTGTTGCGTGCATGTTTTGTTTTTGCTTTTTAACTTGTATTTTTGTTTATAGGTTCTGTGAGAGTTATGCTTTAAAGAGGTTCTGGTTTTTTGTGTTTTTTTGTTTGTTTGTTTGTTTGTTTGTTTGTTTGTTTGTTTGTTGGTGTGTTTTCAGCATTTGTCTCAAGATTTAGATTTCCCTTTAGCAGTTCTTGTAGTGGTGGTTTGGTGGTGGTAAATTGTCTCAGCATTTGTTTGTCTGAAAAAGACTGTATCTTTCCTTCATAGATAAATCTTAGTTTCACTAGATACAAAATTCTTAGCTGATAATTGTTTTGTTTGAGGAGGTTAAAGCTAGGGCCCCAAGCCTTTCTAGCTTATAGGGTTTCTGCTAGGAAATTTGCTGTTAATCCGATAGGTTTTCCTTTATAGGTTACCTGGTACATTTGTCTCACAGCTCTTAAGATTCTTTCCTTCCTTTAACTTTGGATAACCTGATGACAGTGTGCCTAGGTGATGATCTGTTTGCAATGAATTTCCCAGGTGTTCTTTGTGCTTCTTGTATTTGGTTGTCTGGGGTCTCTAGCAAGTCCAGGGAAGTTTTCCTCGATTATTCCCCCAAATATGTTTTCCAAACTTTTAGATTTATCTTCTTCCTCAAAAACGCTGATTATTCTTAGGTTTGACCGCTTACCGTAATCCCAGACTTCTCAGAGGCTTTGTTCGTATTTTCTTACTCTTTTGTCTTTGTCTTTGTTGGATTGGGTTAATTTGAAGACCTTGTCTTCGAGCTCTCAATTTCTTTCTTCTGCTTGTTCAGTTCTATTGCTGAGACTTTCCAGAGCATTTTGCATTTCTATAAGTATGTCCATTGTTTCCTGAAGTTTTCATTGTTCTTTATTTATGCTATTTCATTGAATATTTCTACCTTCACTTCTTGTATCATTTTTGTTAATATCCTTATTTTGGGCTTCGTTTTTTCTGGTGCCTCCCTAATTAGCTTAATAATGTTATCCTGAATTCTTTTTCGGATAAATCAGGGATTTCTTCTTGGTTTGAATCCATTGCTGGTGAACTAGTGTGATTTATTCATGGGGGTGTTAAAGAACCTTGTTTTATCATATTACCAGAATTGGTTTTCTGGTTCCTTCTCATTTGAGTAGGCTCTGTCAGAGGGAAGGTCTAGGGCTGAAGGCTGCGGTTCAGTTTCTTTTGTCCCATGGTGTGTTCCCTTGATGTAATACTCTCCCACTTTTCCTATGGATGTGGCTTCCTGTGAGCTGAGCTGTAGTGATTGTTATCTCTTTTCTGGATCTACCCACCTAGCAAGTCTACCAGGCTCAGTGCTGGTACTGAGGGTTGTCTGCACAGCATCCTGTGATGTGAACCATCTGTGGGTCTTTCAGCTGTGGAAACCAGCACCTGTTCTGGTGGAGGTAGCAGAGGGGCGAAATGGACTCTTTGAGGGTTCTTAGCTTTGGTAGTTTAATGCACTCGTTTTGTGCTGGTTGGCCTCCTTCTGGGATGTGGCACTTTCCAGAGAGCACCAGCTGTGGTAGTATGGGGAGGAACAGGCGGTGGGCGGGGCCCTAGAACTCTTAAGAGTATATGCCCTTTGTCTTCAGTTACCAGGGTGAGTAGGGAAGGACCGTTGGTTGGAGGCAGGGCTAGGTGTGTCTGAGCTCAGACTCTACTTGGGCGAGTATTGCTGCGACTGCTGTGGGGGATGGGGATGAGGCTCCCAGGTCAATGGAGTTATGTACTTAGGAGGATTATGGCTGTCCCTGCTGTGCCATGCAGGTTGTCAGGGAAGTGGGGGAAAGCTGCCCGTCCCAGGCCTCACCCAGTTACCACATGCTCCGAAGGGCCGTGTCCCACCATGCCCCTACCAATAGCACCAAGTATGTTTCCAGGCAGTGGGTGAGTAGGCCTGAGAACTTACCCCATGCTACCCCTCCCAGCTATGAAAGCAAGTGTCGCCAAGTCTGTTTCCAGGCAGTGGGCAAGCAGGGCTGAGAACTTACCCCATGCTATCCGCTCCCAGCTATGAAAGCAAGTGTTGCTTTCCTTCTTCCCCCGCCTATGAAGTCTGCACACGGGATTCATGCCCTCCCCCAAGTTCTAGCCAGGAGACTTCTTGGTTCAAATTGTTACAAAGCTCAGCTGGAGATTTCCTTCTCCCTGGGGCCTTTTCCCAGTGCCTCTGGCCACCCTCCTGAAGGACCCCTGTGAGGCCAGGCAGAGATGGCTTGCTATGGAACCCAGCAAGTGCACAGAGCTTTTTCTGCTGCTTCCTCTAGACTTGTATTTCACTCAGCTCTCTAAATTGACTCAGCTTCAGGCAAGGTCACAATCTTCTCCCATAATCTAGATTTTCATTTTTGCCAGTGGGGGTGTGTGTTTGGGGGCAGATGACCTCCTTTTCCCACTTGCACAGTTTGGACACTTACAGGATCTAGGGTGTCTCCTGTGTCCTGCGGGAGCAATCCCCTTCCTTCAGAGGGTGTGTGGGTCCCCTTGGATTTCCTGATTTATTCCTGCAGTTGTTCTGGAGCAAAAATTCAGCATGGAGCCTCCACGTGCTGCTCTGTCTGTCCAAATCAGAGCTGCAATCTAGTCCTGCCTCCCGTCTGCCATGATCTCTCACAGTTCTCTAGGTTTTGCATTTGAGTCATGTGAAAGATGTTCCTGTGACATTAAAGACATCAAGAAACCCAGCTTTGAAAATAGGATCATCTTCAATGAAGAATAATTTCTGGGGTAATATTCTTAAGTTAGTAGATGCCCTTTAAAATCTCTCAGAAATAACCACCACCTTTGAAATTGCTCTGTTACAATCACTGTTTGCTCTTCCCCCAAACCAAAACTGCTGGCATTTTGATAGCCATAGAAATGTATGACACCCAACACTGTGACAATCACACCCATCATAAAAGTTAAATGAACATTCTTGTAACACCCACTGGGACGAGGCAGACGTAGGAGGGAAGGATTGAGCACACAGGATGAAATGTGTCTCTGACAAATTGAAAGTACTCCCTTTATACACCATTGTTGTCTTAGTTGTCATCTGTATCTGTTTTGTTTTATTCAAAGCCATTTCAAAAGCACAAATACTGTGTTGAAACTGAGAATCAAAATGAATCATTTCTATGATCTGTCAGAATTTGCCTTGCCATTGCTAGATTTCCTGTGTTGTTTTCCCTTGCTATGTCTCCACTTTTGTAAATCTTTTTGATTTATTCAAAATATGACTATAGTCAAAATGAGACTACAAAGAACTATCATTTCTGAATTGGGAGTGTTGCATTGCTTATGAGGTTTTGTTTTATGATAGCCTTTTGTGAAGATTGTTTATTTAATTGTATTAATCTTGCATTTGAAGTAAGGATTTATTTTTCCATTTTGCTTGGTGCCCCAAGGGTTAACATAATCATTATCACTGCTGACAGCTTAATCTCCAAATTAATTGAAATTCAGACTCCCCTCTATTGGGGTGACTCTTCACTCCTGGCTCTGCTCTCAGCAGTCTGCTAAAAATGTTTTTTTAAAGTAACATTTTTATGCTACTACTGATTTTGATGCTACCCACCAATTTCAAAAGTTCATGTTATGTTCTCATTCTGGGAGTCTAAGAGACCTGAGGCAACCTGACAATTCATGTTGTCTAATATTTTCATACCCGTAAGGAAATAATATCCTCTCTCCCCCACAGCTCAGTCTTAGTATCTCCTTTGTAGACACACCTGATTCTTCCTTTGGAGTAGTAGAATTTGTTTTCACTCGCTGGACTGTAAACTCCTTGAGGGCAGTGAGTCCGTCCTCTGTGCAGTCCTCTTCTATACTGCTTACATCGATGCATGGATAACAGTTTCACCTCCCTCTTTCAGTCTGAAGGGCATAAATGAGACCATGACGTTACACCTCCTAATAGGTTGTAGTAAATGCCAACTATGCACTTAAAATTATTTCAAGCCACATACAGACTAAAAATATATATTGCTTTTGTTCACTGCATATCCATTGTCTGGCAGAGCACATATAATATGTGGTCAATAAATATTTGTTAAATTACATTGAGATTGGTATAGAATTTACCTCTCCTACATCAGGTTTTTCTGCTAGCACATACACATTTGTCTTCTTTCAGCAAACATACATTGAGAGTTTATTTTATATGCCAAAGCCTAGCACTAGCAGTATAAAGACAATTAGGATAAATTCACTGGCTTTTTCATCTTCCAGCAAAGAAGACAGACACTTATAACAAGTAGCTATAATTCACTCTGGTAAGTGTAGCAATTAATGCATGTAGACAGTACTATGGGAACATAAAGAAATAAGCTATGAATAAGAAATTGTTAAAATCTTTTTTTTTTTTTTTTTAATGAGCAGAAGTTTGTCAGAGAGGGTGGAAGAAGGACTTTGTCAGTGGAGCAGTCTACAATAAGGAACGAATGCTCAAAAGAGCCCATAACAGAAACAGAAGTTTCAGGTGGCTCAGGCACAATGTACATTGAGAGAATGTTTTGGATGTCAGCTAAAAATGGGGCTTGTTAGTACTGGCTGAAGAGTTTGGATCCTTTTCTATAGGCATAAATCAGAACCTTGGAAACATGATTTGCATTTTAGAAAGACAAATATTAGGTGGGAGATAGATTGGAAGAAGAAGAAACTGAAGATAGGGAGAATTCTAGGAGGCTAATGGAAGTAAAGGAGTGGGATGAGATGCTAAATTTACATGGTGCCAGTAGAAATGGACGGTAGTAAAGAGAGGTAAAATATGAAACATATTGTTCATGTTAAATGTTTTTGTTGTTCCTGGAAAAGGAACTAAGAAGAAAACAAGGATTCTGGATACAGAAAGGCTATAAAGGTTATTCTGCATGCTGGTTAGCTAGGAGCTGCTGTCCTCCCTTATACATTCATCCAGGATTTCCCATGGTTAACGTTGAGACATCCATGGAGATCCCACTGCCTCTCCCGGAGGTCTACTGTCTGGCTGCCCAGATTTCTGTCCTTACCTTGAGTGAACTTACATCAAAGATTCTCCATTTTGTTTATAACAGATTTTTCATTTTAGAAGTAGTGGCTATCTGGTTCCCACTGTTGGGAAGCAACAAGGCAGGCAGTCCTATTTAAGACCACTTTTGAGGTAGTTGGGGCTCTGTGCTCCTACCTTTCAAATATTACCATGTAGGTGATATTTTGTACAATGTTACGTTATTATCTTATTTTGTACAAATGTTAAGAACAGGTGGGTCACCAAAGAGGAAATATAAAAAGCTTACAACCTTACGAAAATGTTATTAGCCTCTCTAGTAATCAGGGAAAAGAAATTAAGTGCATAGAATGATACAGATTGAGTATTCCTTATCCAAAATGTTTGGGACCAGAAATCCCAGTCTCAGATTTTAGCTTTTTCACATTTTGGAATATCTGCATTATACTTTTACTAGTTGAGAATCGAAAATCTGAAATTTGAAATGCATTTTATTTGAGCATTATGTCTGCATTCCAATAGTTTTAGATTTTGAAGGATTTCAGATGGAAGATTTTCAGATTTGGGATAGCCGGTTCACACTATTTTGCAACTTTCAATTCAAGAAAACTTTAAAAATTAGACAATACCAAGTATTACTAAGGATATAAAACAAAGGGACCCCTGTTATATGTTGGTAGTAATGCATTTTGATACAACCACTTTGAAAAGCAATTTGGTAATAGCTAACAAAGTCAAAGATCCCCTGTGATCCCACAATTCTATTCCTAAAAACTCTTCCCTAAGTGTAGGTAGACATATGTACAAGAATTGATGGCAGCCCTCTTTTAAAGAGTCTGTATTCCATCATTAAGGGAAGGTATTCAGTGTAATTAATGTGAAGGAACAAATCTTACATATATCAAGATGTCTAAGTCTGAAAGATAAAATGTTGAACAGAATTTCAAGTTTCAAACAGGTGTTTGGCAAGATGGCATTCCAAGATGGATGATGCCTAATATATACAATTAAAACTTATAAATAATATTTATATTTGCTATGGGTACACAAATAGTAAAAGTGTGAAACGTGTACTGGACTGTTAAGTACCAATATCAGGATTGTAGTTTTCTCCTGGAGAAGGTCAGAAATAGGATAGGGAGAGAGATTTAGGGGCTCCAGTTGTATTTATAAAGTTATGTTGGTTAGGCAAGAATACAATGTTTGCTGTATTCTGTGAAATTTTTTTATGCCTAAAATATAATTAAAAACCTGCATATGGCTTTAGTCATATGCTTCTTTATTCATTCTGTCAATCAGCCATCAATCTGTGCAACTACCTATTCATTTATTCTTTTATTTCTGTCGGAACTATTTTATTTAAGTAATCCAAAAAAAAGATGATAAGGGCCTGAACCAAGTTGGAAAAAAGGGGTAGGATATAATTCAAAGACAGATTGAAGAGCGATTTGGTGGTAAAGTTATCAAGACTTAACAATTGGATGTGAGTATGTATATGGGTGGAGGGGCAAGGAATCCAGGATAATTTATGTATTTTCTAGCTTGCATCAAATTAAGCATGCCAATGAAACAAAGGAGGAGAGTGATGTTGAAAGTGAAAGGAATAGGTATTTAACATTCTTTTTTTTTTTTTTTTTTTCCTGAAGCTTAACAGGTTATCTTAAAAACTTTAATTTATCCTGCCTAACACAGTGAAACTCCGTCTCTACTAAAAATACAAAAAAAAAAAAAAAATTTGCCTGGCGTGGTGGCTTGTGCCTGTAGTCCCAGGTACTCAGGAGGCTGAGGCAGGAGAATGGTATGAACCTGGGAGGCGGAGCTTGCAGTGAGCCGAGATAGCGCCCCTGCACTCCATCCTGGGCGAGAGTGAGGTTCTGTCTCAAAAAAAACTTTAGTAATTATTTATTAAATATCTGCCATGTATAAGGCACAAATAGCTATAAAGAGATCCATTAAATGTATGCATAAATGCCTTTTCATTAATATGTTCCTTAAAATGTTCATACTATTCATTTTTAAGCATGATGGTACAGTTGCTGCTTCAGTAAATTCAATTGGGCAAGCAATTTCAACTGAAATACAGTTGAATGCCAGTATGCAGCCTTCATTAAGTTATTTGATAGCTACTTTAAAAAGAGTGAGGATCCATCAAAAAGTTCAGACTGCAAACTCATTTAAGTTTGCAAATTATATTCAGAAGCAAAGTTGAAGGTAGTTTATCTTGAAAATATCCCAAAGATGTGTTGTATATTAATTGAGTAATGACTAGGTAAGGCTAACTTCAGTCACTCTTTTTAAAAAGTTATTTAGTTTACATAACAATAAATCTGCAAGTCTGGATAATTTTAACAACATGAGTAAATCCTTTGAATGGAAACAAATTTATTTAAACAATCAGAAATATTGGTCTGTTATCTCTGTCTTCAACTTTCTCATAACTCCTCTTGCCTGTTGATTATCTTTCATAAAAGAGAAATGGCCATAGGGACCAATGGGGTACAAGAGAGCCCAACTACTGCAGGGGTATCCAACTCCTGACTAACTAGAACATCTCAACCAAACCCTTTTCTCTTTTGTTTTGTTTTCTTCTGGGACCCACTCAGTTCATCCATTCAGAGTTCTACATTACTCCTGATCCCAATAGAAACACGGATTTCCAACCCTAAATCACCATATAGTCTTACTATTCCTCCTCTGTCATTTTCTTTCCAATCCTACATGATAAGCTTAGGCCAGAACAATGATTTTGTATTCCAGTCCTGTGTGTTCAGGATACCCTGTGAGCTCAGCAACGTTCCTTGAGAGTCTCAAGGGCCTTAAACTAGAATCAGACCTCCATCTTCTTGTCTTTGCTCCACCCACCACAGTATACGTCCATTATTTTAAATTTTGCATATTTCCTCCACAGTTGAAGAAATAAGCCAAAGACCAAGTAAAATAACAAAGAAGTCAGAATTCCCTAGAGACTTAAAAAATTGTATCATTTTCTGTTTCAGTATGGCTGCCAGTCAGCCCCTTTGATGTAAAGCATCTGTCCTCTTCAAGGAAACAAGGAATGTCTGGTTCTCCTTTCTAGCCTGTGAAGTGGGAGACGGTGTCATTTGTTGTACAGAACCAGGAGCCCCATGTTACTGGGCTGCAAGCTACTGACTGCTTTGGTTAACATACTGAAAATTTCATCAGTCGTCTTTTAGACCACGTGTATAGGGAAAGACCTGAGCGGTTGTCATTGAGTTTCTCTTCCCCAGTCCGTGAGCTACAGCTGGCAGAGAGCAGTGACGCCAGTATGTAATCAAACAGCCAGTTACCTGAAATTTTTGCATTTCAGTAGTATTAGAGTTAGATAGACTTTGAGTCTGTTTATAAAACTTCACGTGTGCTTATTTGGTTATCAAAAGGCTTTTCATACTTTCTCCTTTTGTCCAATAACATTTAGTTATTTATGGCTTTTGCTTAAAAAAAAAAAAAAAAAAAAAAGATTATTTGAACATTTCCTGACTTAAATAATTGAATGACCAAGAGAAGAATTCTATTATGGGGAAGGATAGGTGTTCTATCCTCTGGCGTACTTTGTTCTATACATTATAACCTTTTATAGGAAATGTAATCCCAGAAGCTATGAAATGATATAATCTATGATCTAGAAATTACCTTTAGAACAGTGCTTCTCAAATTTTAATGAGCATACGAGGCACCTGGGGTTCTTGTTAAAATTCAAATTCTGATTCAATAAGCGGGGCCTGAAATTCTGCATTTCTGTCAAGCTGCCAGGTGATGCTGATGCAACTTCCTGAGCTATATAATCTGTGTGCTCAGCTAGAAGACCCAACGGAATTCAATCCAGTGGGCATCCATTAAACTTCCCTAGCACAGATGTAGAGGAGAGACATGACAGGCTTAAAAGAGAAAGCCCCTGTCTGAAGAGAGAAAACAACTATGTTGTAAAAAGTTGAGTCTATACCCAGTCTTATTCATCAATGTTTAATAAACACATGAAATTTTGTATGTCGGAATAAACGTTGACACTTTCAAAGCAGTTATCTAGGGTGATGATACTTATTACGTATGTCACATTTTAGCATATCTGTATAAATTCCATGTTTCCTTCATTCAAGTAAGAAGCTATTGTGATGTTTTAAGCATTACATAATGCATATTTGTGGGTTTTTGAAATAAAAAATTTTATTTTACTAAAATAGCCATTTACATTCACACCAAAATGTTACAGCTGAACCTGACACGTATAGCTGCTTAAATATATTGAATGATATTCTTAAATATGCATATTTTTAGATTCCATATATTTTTAGTCATTAGGGGAAGCAATTAATGAGTATATGTGGGCTTACCTGAGAGCTGTTATCCCATGGTAACTATTATTATTTTTGTTTAATGAGTAACACACTGGTGTGGATATGCAAAATTAAAGTTATTACAAAAAACCCATTACAATTAGCATGTAGAACTCATTCATCAGAACAGATTTAACTTCCTAGATGAGTTTTCTTAGACTAATATTAAAATACAAAATTTGTTTCATCATTCTGTGGTGGGTAGGTAACTCCATAAGTGTTTGAAGGACAGAGAAGCCTCAGGCTGCAATTTAGTAGTAATAGTAAAGTCTATTTATGTGGCATGATCGACTTTACCATCCATTTTCACATCTACCTCTTACAGGTTTAACCTTTAAAAGGCTAGAAAGCTAGTAAACATGAAGCCAGTTCAGAAATCCTCAGTTTTTACATTCAGTGGTTGTTCAGGCACACTAACAAGGAGGTTCTACTTTGTGTTTTTGATACGATAAGGAAAAGGAAAGGAAAAAGACAATAATGTGGGTATTCTCATATGATATTTACAGCAACAAAATGCTGGCATCCCATTTGTAAAGGAAGCTGAGATCACGAGCCCTCACCCAACTTGTTCAAGTGCCCGCATCTCTGTGGTGGAGCTAGTATTTGAACCGAGGCAGTCTGACTCCGTAACCTCTGAGTGTTTTTAATAATCCCTTTGAGTTGAAATAATAGATGCAGACACTATAGATGCAGACACTTTGGTAATAAAATGATTCAAGAAATAATGACTATCCCACAGAGCCATCTGTTTTCTCTCAGCCTCATCACTGGGCCTCTTCCATTTCTGGTTAGTAAGGAATGGTCTCCAACAGTGGTTCTCCCTCCCTGTTTCCACTCTTCCTACTCAGGATAGCAGGAAGTCTGAACATTGTATCTACTTAGCATCTTTAGTAATTTAGGCTGTGAGCACTCTTCACTATCAGTTTAGTGGCTGTTTATTGATAGTTGTGCTAAGCGCTGTGAGGGGACATAATTCAGAAATGTATCCAAGCTTCAAGGAACTCAGCATAATAACAGTGGTGTGATAACAAAGTTATTTTAGGAAGACAGTAGGTGGTGTTGTTTTCAGTTTCCATTGTGGAACTTTTTACTGCACATGTCATTTAGAGCTATGTTTATTTGGATTGGTGTTTAAAATTAGAAATTGACCATCTGTATTTTTCTTGATAAGTATGGAGTATTCCTGACCAAAAAGGTTTCTGAAGGTCAAGAATAGCTTATATTTGCAGCATTATTTTTGTAAAAGAGAAAATAATATAGAAAACTTTAAAAATAATGCCCAGTAGTTGAAGACTTAAGGGATTTAGTATATATATCCAGAGACATATGTAGCCATTGAAATCAAAATTTTAAAGACTGCCCAACAACATAAAAATGACAAACATGTATGTGCTAGACTTCAAGCAAAATGAGATAAGGAAAAGTGATCGTGATATTTGTAGAGTGTCTAATTTATACCTGTACTCTGCTCTGTATATTTGTTTAATTTTCTTATTGTGTCTTTCTAACAGCATGCAAAGAAGTTGACATTATTTCAGTATTTCACAAATGAAGGAAGGGCACAGATACGTTAGGGAATTTCACCAAGGTCATTGACAGTGGTTGAACAGGAACTTAAACCCAGATCTCTTAAAAATCCAAGTCCCCCAAGTCAATTTATTCTAAGCTATTCCACCCTCCCCTGTAGCCTTGCTTTTGGTTCAGAAATAATTAATTTTACAGTAAAGTGTAGAGTCACAGGAATTCAGCTGAAAAGTACATGTCTTGTGAAAAATACCAAATCTTAGAAACAACTGTGAATTATTTTGGACTGTAGCACAGAATTGAAGGACAATTAATAGTTGACACAATCAAATGAAAGTGTAATCATAGCATAAACACTTTATCTGATATTTGAAATATGCATTTGTGTAACTGCCAAAATATTATCTGCTGTTAGCCAGAATGTCCCAGGGACAGGAGCAGAACAGCCTTTATTTATAAAGAGCAAGCAAAATATATTTTCCTTTAGGAAGGACTTTTGCTGTTTTTAACTAATGTCTGAGAATTTGGGGATGAAAACCTTTGTATTAAACTAGTGCAACATAACTCATGCCATTTAAAAAACACTTTTTCCCCATGTGATAGCTTTGTATTGCCATTATTATGCATTACTGAAAATTCTATGAGAATTACTTAACTATTTTTAATAAGTAATATAAAATTTTTCTTAGAAAGGTTTCATTTCTCTCTGCCATATTTTATCTATTTGGATTTTTTACTTCACTGTATGGTAAACATTCATCATTAGAGGTTAAACACTGTTTGGCTTTTAAAAATAAAGACTTTTATCTTGTTAAACTACTCAGATTTGTGAAGGGCTTTAGTGGTTGTTGCATTTTAATTTTTTTCAGGATTTTTACCCAAAGACATCAGTAAAATTTCATAGTTTATTTTAATTGTTTTGATTAAAAGCCTCGAATATTGCTAAGAAGAGAAAACAAATAATGAGTGGATATAGATTTGTCGACTTTACCCATTTATTTTTTATTTCTTGTCATTGAGCAGAAATTTTTAAAAATTCTTTCCATCTGAAATTGTATCACTTTTAAACGTTTTTTTCTCAAATACTACCATCTGATTAGGCTATTAGATCTTCATATGTTACCTATGCTTTCTTATTAAAAAAAAAAAAAAAACCTCTTTCTCTAGATGCCTGTCCTTTTTAAAGCACAAAGTACACAGCAGGTGTTTGAAAACTTTCCATCTTCCTAGTTATCTTTATCTGTTTATATAAATTGCTAAATTGCTTTCATAAAATGCCTCTAGACATAAGGGAATCATTTGCATAAGTGGATGAAGATTTTTGTTTTCCATGAAGAAAAGTTTGAAATGGCCTCTTAATTGTTTTCCTTCCTTTCTCTTGTTGCAGTATCCCGCTGCTCTGATGAACCTGGGAGCCATTCTGCACCTCAATGGCAGACTGCAGAAGGCTGAGGCCAACTACCTGCGGGCCCTGCAGCTCAAGCCAGACGATGTCATCACACAGTCCAATCTCCGCAAACTGTGGAACATCATGGAAAAACAAGGCTTAAAGACTTCTAAGACCTGACACAGGAGGCAGAAGCCCATCCTCCTCCATTTTTAAAAGCTGGCTTCCTTAGCTGACAGAACTTCCCAGCAGTGCTATGACAAGAGCTGGTGTTAGACTTCAAGACCAGGGCAGAGGTCATAGAGGTCACTGCCACTTCTGGAAGAATCCACTTTGCTGTAGGCACAGCTGTTAACACCAAAAAGGGGAAGGCCGGAAACCTCCTGGAGGATGTCGTTGTTACCCATAGACTGTAAACCAGAGCTCTTAAAACAGAATCTTTTGGCATTCTTAAAAGGGAGGGGTGGGTGTATAAGTCACAGATTTTGTTCATTTTCTGAGAGCTAATTTCAAAATTATCTTGTTCCTTAAACACTGTGAGAGGAAGTCAGAGTGTCCATTCAGCCATGGCAGATGATTAGGGTTAAGTGTTACTAGGGAGTGATAAACGCGTAGTGTGAGTCCCAGTGAGCCGCCGGTTGTCCTACGCTGCTGTCTTCCCTCTTTGGGACAGCCTGCTTATCAATTTCTGAAGCTTAGAACACTTTTTTTGTATTAATACTGTGTCAAGATCTGTCAGAATCTGCTATGTTTCTTGACCAGTACACATAATGTTTTATGATTTGGATGTCAGAGGCTTCATTCTTTTGGGCATCATTTGCTTTTTATGTTCTGAAAAGGATATGGAGAGTAGAGCTAACCATACTTCACACTCGAATTGTGTGAGGGACCGGGGAGGCTTATATGTGTCAGGCAGGCTTTTTGTTAATTTTAATATCACCAATATTTTCCCCCAAACTGCCCAGTACAATTCATTATATTAATTCTTTTGAAATTAACTTTGAAAATGGCTATTCCTGGAGAATGTGCAAGCTTACATAAAGATAAAGGACAGGGAAGTTTGTAAGCCTTCCAGTTCCAATAACTAACCAACAGGTTATTTGACAAAAGGGAAGGTGTTTTGTGCTTCTCAGATGTTGCTGGTTTAGGAGTGTATGATGATGCTTGCCAGTGATTTTGTATTTTGGAAAGGGTAGGTATCGAATGTTAATCACTTTCTAATAAGTACCTAAACAGCAATGCTGATAAATGTTCAAGCAATTATTTTCATCTTATTTTGCTCTTCTCAAAAGGCATCAAAAACAACTTATTTGAAGCTACAATAGAGCGTAGCATTAGTCTGCGTGTTTCTAGGTCTTCTGCCAAGAGCTTTTCTCAGTTGAAAACTATTTTTCACTAGCAAATTTGGTATTTTATTTCATTACCTGTTAGTAACCACTTCAATGATCATTTCACAAGAAAAAGACTATTAATTAGGTAGAGAACAACATTATTGAACATTTTTTGGCTTGTAACATTTTTTGGCTTTGCCGCTACAAATTAACTTCATAAAACACTAGTCCATTATCAACTTCTTCACAGAGAAAGCAGCTATACTATACCCTACATATTTATTTATTTATTATTCTCCCATAGCAGAATAACAAAACTTGATGCATTAAGCCAGTTGTTTGCAACTGAAAATTACCTGTTTCTCCTTCCCTTTCACACTCCATGTATATATGATCAGCCTCTCCATTAAAAAGAAGCTGGACATGCAAATACATCATATTATGTTTTCTCCATATTTTATGTTTTTCTATGTATCTGAATACAGTGGGATAAATAATTGAAAGTAGCGTTCCTATGGCATTAGTGTTTTTGTGAGAAGGGTAAGTGTAGTGAAAAAGGTTTTTCATGGCATTAATAAGAAAGCCCTTCTGTAATATATATATATATATTATTTTGTAAACATTTCATTGAAGGGCCAAAAGTAAATTATAACTAAATCACTGTGTTTTCAGAATGATATTTAACAACAAACCCATGGTCAAACCAAAATAGTGGGTTGAAGTGTATTATTCATCTTTTAGTGCATTGGCAATTGCAGAAAAAAAAAAAGGAATTTAATATAAGGCTATAGAGATTACTTCAGTGTCTAACATTTGTATTTATTTAAATAGTTATTGACCTATGATGACTTTCTAGTCTTAACATTTTATCTTTTTATTGTTGTTGTTCTTCCTTTCAAAGACCTGGTTCTTAATAGGTTCACTGAATGCACAGTTGAGGCACTTCTTGTGACACCAGTTCCCAAGTAGCGTTAATAATTGGGCCTGTGTCATAAAATGCACGGATCACTAATAACTAAATGTCCCTGACACTTTTCACTACAGGGCTGGACTTAGTAACTGACCAACTTCGAGGGGAGGGTTAGGGGTGGGGGGGTGGGCGTTAGAACATGATCAAAAAATGTCTCCGCTCAGGGATTTATGGTGGATTATTGCAGACAGTGCTAAAAATATAGAGCACAAGACAAGTTTACTAAATTAAAATTTTATTTTTTGAGAAACTGTTATTTGTATAAATTATCAAGATTTGTAGGCTTTCCTTTTGTAGAAATAATTGTTTTATGTGCCAGAGAATTTCAATTTTGTTTTCAACAATAAAGCATTGATAAGAAATATATTGTGTAAGCCGTTTTTAAATCTTCTACAGCAACAACACTTAAACTCTGGAATTTTAACGGAACTAGGTAAGAGGTTAAAAAGAGTAGAGGTTGAGCATTGAATAGAGACACATTGTAGTTAACATATAATTAATAATCATCGTTTTTAAAAGTTACTGTAATGCAAGTAAGCATTGCCAATATCATCTGGTTTACCATATTTAGAAAAGATGACAAAGTTTGTTTTATTTTCTTTGGTTGATGAACTAAGGGAAAAGATGCTGTGAAATAATCCAAGAAGGGCAAATGTATAAGTTTCTGGCTTCAGCAGGTTGTTTGGTAAAAATGGCCATATTTAGAAGACACTGAATCTCTAGTTCTGGTCTTGGATGTAAGCACACCCTATTCTGCTGAGAAATGTGGGTGCAGCGCATTCAGGAGTCAGTTATAAGGAATGTTGGGTCCTAGACATAGTGCAAAGTGACAGAGAATTCAGCAGTCTTACTAAAATTGTTATGTCACGTGATTATATGTTGCCTGTTTCCTCTATTATGGGATAAAAGTTAGCTGTGAGGACTTTTATGTTAAACATCCTATGGATGTGTGAGGTTATTTTCCACTTTTACAAATAAGGAAACTGAGACTCAGAGGTATGAAACAACCTACCCAATGTCACTAAGCTAGCAAGCAGCAAGCCTGTCCCCACGTTGTCTGATGACGTGTCCTGGGTCATGTGGGCACTCAGTCATTGAACCAGAGGTCTGGGTATCAACCCTCTTGGCAGTTCTCTAGCAACTTCCTTTACACAAATCCCATTCTCTACCTCTCTCTCTGCAGACGATCATGAAGATGAAAGGAGGTAATTCATTTAAAAATCTTTAAAATTTAGATTGTAACAGCCGAAAAAAAAGACTTCAGTGTTCATGTAGTTAAATCCATTTACTTTCTACCTGAGGAATATTAAGCCTTGCAAGTTAAGTTATTTAACAAAGATCCCAAAACTAGATAGTGGCAGTACACACCAGGCTAAAGAAATGTATTAAAAGTTCTTGCTATATGAAGAATTGTATAATTGATTTTTTTTTTTAATGAAGGTATAGTTTGAACTTGAATTGGAGCACTGTCACTGTACTTGGAAATCAATGAAGGCAGGGACCATGTTTTTTGGGGGGACTTTATTCTCCAGCCCAGCAAATTGTTGAGTAGAAGACCCTAAAATATACCGTAAATGAAAATTCTATCTGTCATGTGCTTATGAGATATGATTTTTTGAAGTCACTTTCTAAAACATTTAAGATTTGGGGATTTGCTGATTTACTATTTTCACCTGAGTGATACCAGTTTTTCACATAGTATGTTTTTCCAGTAAAAAGAAAGAAAATACCTCTAAGTCTTGGCTGTTCTTTCTATTACAAGGAAAGGAATTGGGTTTCCATCAATAATTTAAGAATTAGGATAATTTCAATTTATTTTTATGTACCTTTGTAATATGATTTCTCAATTTAAATATTTTCATTACTATAGAATGTGCTTCCTACTATTCAAAACTCAACTAATTTTAATAAAAGGGCATTGCTACAAAAAATGGCTTATGCATTGGAACTATTACACACTATAAAGCTAGAGCAAGCTGAATGGTAATGCAATTGTGCTATTATGCTTAGTTTTGCAGTAGAGAAAGATGCATGTGTATTAAGACTTTAACTTGCTGTGTCATTTTGGGTGGTCTTCCTGCAGGATGCAATCAGAGAGGCCTTAAGAGTCAACTTTCATTCCATCTGCCACTTCACCACATATTGGCCTTTTGTTGTTGTTGTTCTGTAGAGATTTGAGATTTTTTTTTTTTTTTCTCCTTGGAGGACTGCTGGGTTTAAATTTCTTGTTAACTTGAAATTCCTGTGAAGTTTTTCTTCTACGTATCCCAAAACCTTCCCCCAACTTCTTACAGCTGCTCTATGATTTTATTGTGCTATTTAATTGTCTGCTTCCAAAGAGTGAAGAGATATACTAACTACTTTTTTAGCTAGAAAATTCTTGGATCAAATGAGAAAGTTATAAATGTATGAGACAATGTAGTGAGGTCATTAAAAAATACCTATAGGAATCTAAGTTAATATAGTATCTAAAATGGTATTTGGGAAAAGTTTCTGGAGGTTCCCAAAAGGAGAGAGGCAAGGTGGAGAGAGAAGGGATAGACGCATGGAAAATTGACTGTTAATTGTCCTTAATAATTATTAAGCTTTTGTTGGAGAGGTAGAGGATTTGATTAGAACAGTTTGAGACTGTCTATTCTTTTTGGTTGCCCAATAATCTACCAAGATAGGGTCGCTGTATTGGAAAAGAAAGTGCAACAAGTGAGTGAATAATACAACCACAGGAGAGGCTGGAAAAATGTGCAACCGATTTGAAGTCTAGACTAGAACTAGCTATCTGTTCTGATAGGAAATAGATTTAATTTTTCTCCCACCTTTTTTGGATTGACAGGTTTATCACTTATTCAAGGCAAAGCTATCAACCTTTCTCTAGTCAGATAGAGTGAATAGAGTGCTATGTTTCGAGTAATAGCTCGGGATTGTAGAAACACTTTTTCTAATAATTTTCTATCATGTCTCTTTCCTTTCCATCCTAGTAGACTCAAAATAAAATAAACCCTGAACCCTTTCTCTTGCAATATCATTGAACAACTAGAGACTACAACAAAAGTTTTGAAAAATGTATTGAGGGAGAAATCAAGCAATTTAGTGTCTTTTTTACAACTGGATATTTCTCTCATATAGTATAAAAGACAATTTAATACCAGAAAATCAGAATTGATGAGGGATGAGGGGGCAAGTGTATGTGTGTAGGGTGTGGAAATAGTGATTACCCTTCATTTTAATGTGGGCCCTTTTTCTGATTTCATTTAGCATGTACTGGCCATATTGACTCTAACCACAATTAGCTTTTTCATTCTGAAGACAACTTATTAAGTAGGTAGAGCCAATTAGTAATCTCAATAGGTTTTTTTTTTTCATATTTTTTGTGCTATTTTAAATATGTTGTTATGCTTAATGTCTGTGGACATTTTATGCTTTCTTTACAATGATAACTTACTGTTCTAAAAATGTGCCTTTGCCATGTAGTATATTAATGATAATTTGGGAAATTTCACTGGAATTATGTTTCAGAGTATATTTTTAAAAAACTGTCCTATGCCAATAAATATTTTGATGTTACTACATACTATTAAAATGTTATGATTTTGCATTATATGCTATGGAAGAGTATAACAACGTTTTGTTTTATTAGAACCCCTTGATGATATTTATCATCATTACCCATTACCCTGTTAGTGATATTTCTAAAATGTGATTATACCAGCAAAGCATATAGTTTCCTATAAAATTAGTTAAGGAAGTTTCTTGGTTAATTTGTTCTCACTGCTGTTTATAGAACCAATTATTGTTTGAACTTCTATTTCAAATTTTTGCGTTTTGAGTGATGATGAGGATGAGTTAATCTGTTACTATTTCTCAAGTAGCCAAAAAGTAATAAACTCTTAGAAATCAATCACAATATTAGAGAGCAAGAGAAAACACAGATTTGGTCTAGGCAGCATACAAATGAGGAAGGTGTGGCTTAGGGCAGTTAATTGATATGGCTAATCTTACTCATTCACAGAAGAGCCAATGTAACATAAAATGTTGAGGTAATAGCTGCAGGTTGTATCCTGCAAAGCCCAGTACTAACCAGAACTTGTGAAATCATCTCTTCTTTAGAGTAGAGGGAAAGCACAGCTCCAATTAAGTTCATATGGGGTCCTTGGTTTAAGTCAGAAAATCTTAATTTTAGGACAGATTTATGAGTCATACCTAACCAAACAAAGCTGGTCTAAGTAAAAGTGGAACATAGAAGCAATAAGATATATTAAACCATTTCCAAAGATCCAAAACACTGCTTGGGTATATCTTCTGACTTGTCTGTGATGCATCAGTGGTCCAAGTTTCATTTGCCTATTGCAGACTGGTGCAATGTGCAAGATCCCACCAGACATAAGTCAGATGTGATCCTTCATGATGAAATAAACTATTTTTGTAGGCTATTTTTTTTTGTAAAATTAAAGTTTTTTGGAGCATACTAGCTAGATGAAAACTCTTTATAGGCCAGAGAATAATTGTAAAATATTAACAGCATGTCACTTTTCTATTGCAGTGTAACAGTAAATACATTTGCTACTAGTATTTATGATTATTAGCTAATCTATTTGATTCCCTTTCATCAACTTTGTCCACTTTCTCTGTTATATGTAGGTGTGCACACACACACACACACAGACACATAAAAAAAAAAAAAACCTACTGCATGTCTGGGAAGTCCATAGCTAAACCAATCTTAAGTATCTGTACATTTGATCCTCCAGGAGAGAAAGTCATTATAAGGAATGAGACATAATGTGAAATGTCTTGATTAAAAGAGGAAATAAAGTGTCATCAATCCTTTGTCCTTGGGTGAATGATTTAGATCCAGACAAGCAAGGGTCAGAAGGAGATGAAGGCAGACATTTCTTAAGATACTGTTATAAATATCTTGGCACATTTCCTTTCACATTGTCCTATGCTGCCACAATCAAGCTGCTGCTGTGATTCACCAAATCAACTCTTTATATAGGGTACTTTTCTGTCCTTATTCTAGGAAAGAAATACCACTTGGAGAAAGAGGAGATAAGACAAATGTAGATTTGTACTTCTTCACTTTCCAGGTAAGAAAAATTACCAAGTTGACCTTTAAATATCTTGGTTTTAGATGTATTTTGGGGACATTAGCCAATGATCAAACAATATAGATTATTGAATATAGGAAGCAACACACTCGGTAATTCTGAATACTGATGAATACCCCACTGGAAGACCCCAATTATATCAGCTTTCTGTTTTGGCTTTAGCTCCTCAGGTGATATTTTATCCCCTAACATGGCAACTTCATTCAACTTGCTCCTTGGAATTTCAGCGCAGTGGGGCCCTTCCCATAGATATAAATCTGAATGAATAGGGTTTTAATTATTTCATTCCTTCGCTCTCAAGCAAATGTTTCTCTGTTGTAATTATATTTTTTACATGCAGAGTATTTTACAGTTCTCAAAGGGTTTCATATCTTTTCTATTTACCTCTTTAAAACAATCTGCCAAAATAGACAGAGGAAGCATATTAATTCTCAAATCAAGCTCCAGATGAGGATTCAGAAGCTCGGAATGACTGTATGACTTGTCCAAGATTACATTCAGTATGAAAACACATCTTCTGTCTCCTAATCTTACAGCTTTGATCTAAACCTAGAGCAGTATGGAGGGGTATAAGCATGATCAATACATTAGAGGAGTCCTGCCTCCTTTCTTACTCCCTTAGCCTTTCAAGTTCAGGTATGATGCAAAAGTGTTACCATTTGAAAAACTTTTATTCCTAACTGGAGACTGTTTCCAACTACATCCGTATAGGATGAGAGGGTTGAAGAAGCAGGAGAGTGTCACTCTAATGTAAGGATACATGTGCTCACAAAAATAATTTCGCTTCTGTCCAATCACCTTACTTCTGTTTACTAGTCTTAGGGGTTTAAATTGCTTCTGTTTAAAATGTACCTATTGAAGCTTTCTCTCGCAATCTAGGTATCAGCGGAGCTTGGCCTGACTTTAGGCCGTTTCATGTTTCTATAGGATGCCTGGTACTATTTTCCAGTTTTGGTGAATATCAGGCTCTTGCATTCTGAAACTCTTGAGTTTCTTCGTCTAATGATCTCTTCTGGCTTTTTCTTTGTATTCTTCCATTCACCAACTGAATAACAGAGACTCTTTTCTGATTTCCCTGAAATCACTGGCACAGGCCGACATTAAGGGTTTGTAGTGGTAGAGTGGTATTAATCAGACAACTTAAATTGAATATTGAACAAACCAGTTTTTGATATTTCTCTAGCTGCCAACGAAAATTTCCCACTGGTTGCCCATTGCCATGGGTTTTATGCCCCTAGAAGACAGGGTTCTCTCCCATGCTCAGTTCAATCTCAAAACTGCTATTACCTTCTTATGCAAAGGTCTCCAGACCCGTCCTACTATATAGAAAGTGATTTTCCAAGTGTTTTCCTGAAGCAGAGTTAAAAAACCTGCAGCCGGCCGGGGGCGGGGCCTCATGCCTGTAATCCCAGCACTTTGGGAGGCCGAGACGGGCGGATCACGAGGTCAGGCGATCAGACCATCCTGGCTAACACGGTGAAACCCGTCTCTACTAAAAAATACAAAAAATTAGCCGGCCATGGTGACGGGCGCCTGTAGTCCCAGCTACTCGGGAGGCTGAGGCAGGAGAATGGCCTGAACCCAGGAGGCGGGGCTTGCAGTGAGCTGAGATCCGGCCACTGCACTCCAGCCTGGGTGACAAAAAAACCCCCCCCAAAAAAAAAAAAAAAAAAAAAAAAAAACCTGCAGCCTACAGACTAGATGTAGCCTCTGCACATGTTTTTAAAAATGTAAGCATACATTTAGGACTCTGGAGGGTTGGTTGGTTTGATTTTTTAATCTGAGTTTCTAGATTTTCTTTTTCTTTTTCTTTTCTTTTTTTTTTTTTTTTTTTTTTTTTTTTTTTTTTTTAATACGCTTTTGAAACTTGTGCCTTAACTTTAGGAGAAACTATCTTAGTGAAATCCCTCTAAAATATTTTTTTTAAATTATTATTATTATGCTTTAAGTTCTAGGGTACATGTGCATAACGTGCAGGTTTGTTACATATGTATACTTGTGCCATGTTGGTGTGCTGCACCCATCAACTCGTCAGCACGCATCAACTCGTCATTTACATCAGGTATAACTCCCACATACAAAATATCTGGCAATGGCGGTAGGGGGCACGTCTCTGCATGGCAACAGTGAGAGTTAGCGGACTAGCTGCTATTCCATTTAGATGGGACTTAAATCTCGCATTTGTCACTCTCCCGAAGACCCCTGCTTCTACCTGACCTCCAGAGGCATTTGAGTATAAGATTCCTCTTATCAAAGACAATTCCTCTCTTCATAGGTGACTTTGAAGTTCGCTGTTAACATGTCTGTTTTTTCTGTACTACATGGTCTTGTAAAGATGCATTGGAAATGTTCAAAAATGATTGTTACCTAGAGTTTTTTTTAAACATTTGACCATTTCTTTAGGATTAAAAATTCCATCATGCCAATGTTTTAATTTTTATTTTAATAACAATAAAGTCTGCAGATGAATTGGAGAAATAAGAGGCAATATTGTGAAACATGTCTTTCTAGTTCTCTCAAAAAACAAATTCATATAGAGCCTGGCTCATAAAACTTAATTACTCATTGGTGTTTGGCTAATGGATTTTTGCAATTCATCATACCAGAAAAAAGACTCCCTTCTTATGCATTGTATTTCTCAAAATGAGTTATTTTTCATATCCCTTATCTTGCAACCTTATATTATTCAGCTGCATTTATACAAATAGCTTTAAATGCCTTCTACTGCAGTATTTAATTCTGATTGATGGAAACTGAGACTTAAACCTACAAAGAGTATGCTGCTGTGGTAACAAAAAAAAAAGAGACAGATGTTTAAGAACATACATACTCTATTGAAACTTTTTAACTTTACTGGAAATGATGGATGAACACCAATAAAGTAGCCCCTATGCAAGAATTTTGCTCTTGAATTTGGCGCACTTGGTAGGTGGTGGGAGAGGTCAATTAATCAGAAACAGTAACCTTTGAATTCATAAATACCTGATATATGTAAATTGTGAGGTGAATACAGTCGGTTTACTTAACCACCTTCTGTTCAGAAGTCCATGCCAAACCCTATTAAAAGCTCCATCAGTTTAGGAATTTCTTATCTGAAGGGTCTGTTTGCCCTCTCTCTCCCGAAAATTGTCTTCAATAGAGTGAACTTGATTAATGGGCTGTTTCATTTTTCAGGATAAAGCTAACATTTTCCTTTTACCAGAAACACTAGCAAATTACTTGATTAATATCAAAAAGCTCTCATTCACACATAACCTTTGAATAAACAAGTTGTGATACTGTTGGCAACATGCTAAGAGGTATTCCTGTAAGTAGGCTATAAAGGAAATTGCCTTTGTAATTAAATGTATAAAGAGGGAACCTGTTTTTGCTTGCTCAAATCTATTTTTTTTTCTCTTGTAAGTGAAGATTATATAATGAGGTTGGACCAAAGCAGAATGCAAAAATTCTTTATCTATGCTAAGGTTTTATTTGCATTTCTGTCAGCTCTGGAAGCCCAGGAAGAAAACTGTGAAACATTTATGAAACTTGAATGCTTGAATGGAGTTTCTAATTCTTAATTTTAAGGCTTTCCAACTTTTTCTTTTCCTTTTTTTTTTTTTTTAGACAGTCTCGCTCTGTCACGCAGACTGAAATGAAGTGGTGAGATCTTGGTTCGCTGCAACCTTGGCCTCCTGGGTTTGAGTGATTCTCGTGCCTCAGCCTCCCGAGTAGCTGAGATTACAAATGTGTGCCACTATGCCTAATTTTTGTAGTTTTAATAGAGATGGAGTTTTGCCATGTTGACCAGGCTGGTCTCAAACTCCTGGCCTCAAGTGATCTACCCATCTCAGCCTCCCAAAGTGCTGGGATTACAGGTATGAGCTACCGCGCCTGCTCTCTAGCTTTCTTTTAAAGTTTGACAATAAGAGTTGATCAATCACATGTTGATTGAAAAATACCTACACCTCCAAAAGACTTTCCTAATAATTAATTACCTGAAAACCAGAGTTGAAATATAAGGTGTTCTAATGTGGCAGCAAAGAAAGGCCTTTGAATAAGAAAAGATTCTATACTAAAATGCAGGGAGGAGAAATGAACTAAAATATTATGCCCTGATCATATACAAAATACTATATAAAAGTCTTACTTCATGTAGAAAATTAAACTACCCTTTACTGAAAATTAATTGCCTATCTACTATTCATTTCTCTCCTACAGATAATTGCTGAAACACCACATGTAATAGCACTTTGCCCAGATCCAGTCAATGGGTTGTCATTAGTCCAAGCCAGAGGTTGGCAAACTATGGGCTTGTAGGCTAAACCAGGCCCACCATTTATGAGCAAGGTTGGATTGTACATTGTTAAATGGTTGAAAAAAATCAAAAGAGGAATATTTCATCATATGTGAAAGTTATATTAAATTTCATTGTCCATAAAATTTATAAGAACACAGCCACACTCAGTCTTTAACGTATTGACTATGGCCGCTTTTGTGCTACAATGGAAGGATTGGGTGATTACAACAGAGACTGGCCATATGGCCTGCAAAGCTTACAATATTTACTATCTAGCCTGTTACCAAAAAAAGTTTGTCGACCCCTGGTCTAAGCCAATTGTGATACTCTTGTATCTTTCTTTTCCAGGCTCCAATCCAGCTGGCAGTGCCCATGTGACAGTGAAACACAAGCAGAGGTCTGCCAGAAGGAATTCTGGAAAAGCTTGGCTTTCTTCTTATAAGGCTGGCATCTTAACTCCCCTTCCGGCCTTGAATTTGAAAGTAAAATCTGGATGTCAGAACAGCCATCTTGCCACCATGGGGTGATGAATATAAAAGTAAAAGCCAGCACCAGGAGGGGTAAGTAACTTAGTCCCTGATAGGATTGTTGAGCAGCTGAACCAAGGCCAATACGTGCTTACTTCCAGACTTCCTCTTATGTGAGAAAAATTAATCCTCCTCTCTGTATTCCATTCTTCAGTGGGCACGCATTGAGTCACTTACAGGCTAATGTCTTACTCACCTTACCTCCTCTTTCTTTCCTTTAGGCACAACCTATTTGTTCTTAATATTTATAAAGAGAGTTGTGGGGGCCAGAGGACCCATCCTGATATTCTTTCACTAAACAGTGATTAGGTAGCCATCTAATATCTTCATAGCCAAAGCCACACTTGAATTTGCTTATCAGTAAAAAAAACCTAGTATCCCCAGCAGCATTATTTTGATGTTTGGGGGAATGGCTATGAGAACAGTCTAGTTCTCTTTGTTACTATAAATAGCTCATGGCAGAAGGACATCTACATTGTTCCTCCTACATCCTCTCCACTCAAGTTAGATGTCCCATCCTCTGTTCTCCCATCATGTTTAGGTCATGATGCTATCACACTCATTACACTATATTTAGATATTATATTAGATTATGCACTCAACTGTGGATGCCTTATGGACATCAACCATGTGTTACCCATCTCTGTCACTAGCATCTAGCATAGTGCCCCAGATATTATAGATGGTGAAGGAAAGAAGGCAGTTGTCATATAAAATAATACGATGTGGAAGACAACAAATATATTCGTTAATTTATTAGACATTTATTGAGTGCTCAGTATATGCCTTTCTCTAGGTGATGGGGATAAAGTGATGAATAAAACCAGTATCATAATAAAAGCAGGCACTTACTGAATTCTTCCTAAATTCTAAGATAGAATTCTAAGCACTTTATATACATTGACTTAATAAATCTTCACAGTACTCTGTCATTCCCATTTCAGAGATGAAAAACCTGATGCACAGAGAAGTTAAGTAACTTGCACAAGATTACACAGCTAAAAGTGATAGAGTTGGATCTCTGTCCGTATTCAAGTGTGTAATTCCAGGATATTTACTACCATACTTTCAAGCTGCTTCTCTGATGCATTAGGTGCAGGGAATACAATATGAAGAAAACAATTGCCCTCCATTATGGGATTCCAAAGCAGAATAAGGTAAGATACAGTTTGCATATTGGAGGAGAGAAAGTCTAGGGTCATTCCACTGGGTTTCAATTTCTGGCTGCAGCAGATACTGTGTACTTCTCAGTATGTTACATAACTGTTCTATGTCTCAGTTTCCTTATAAATGAATTGGAATAATAATATCTAACTCAGAGTGGTTATAAGGATTGCATGCATTAATATATGTAAAGTACTTAAAACAATGCCTGGAATATTTTAAATTTAAACCAAGAGTTGAGTATGATTATTACTATTGTTGTGGATGGTTTTATAATTATTATAGTACATAATAATAACAATAGCTATTACCATTATCCTTATATGTAAGGCACAGGTAGTCAGATCATAAATGGTGTAACAAAAATTATATAATTGAAGTGACTGAATGTTAAACAGGTGTATTTGTCAGAGTTCTCCAGAGAAACAACCAATAAGATGTGTGTGTGGGTGTTTTTGTATGAGTTTGTGTGTGCGTATGTATGAATTTCTAGTGTGTGTTTGTGTGTGTGTGTGTGTGTGTGTGTATTTGTTATAAGGAATTGGCAATTATAGAGGCTAAGAAATCGCAAGAGGTCTGCAGTTGGCAAACTGGAGACCCAAGAGAGCCAATGGTATAGTTTCAGTCTGGCACAGTAGCTCTCTTGTTTGTTGATTCAGAGGCATGAGAAGACTAAAGTGGCCGGATGGCCATCTTAGCTTCCAGTAATGGAATCATTGTTGTGTCTCTTGATGGAAGGCTTCCTCCCTTTGGAACTAGGCTAGCAGAGCGTAAGGTTGTGGGAACAGGAAGAAAAAAAATTGCTTGTGGGTTTTTACGAGTAATAATGAATCAATAATGAATGTGGCAACTCTGATTTCCAACCCTTGATTTCTGGAGCTGTAAATCTTGGCTGTAGATAAACATCACCATATATTGTATTGGATGCTGAATTTGCACATATATAGCCTTCAGGAGAACCTTGCCCCAGCCCTGCAAGGTATTGCCACCAAGCTGTCACTGTAACTGAGTCTTCAAAAACCTATTCCACCATTCTATCAAGCTAGCTGCTTCATGATGCTGGGGGACGTGGTAATACCAGTGAATTCTATGAGCATAGGCCAATTGCCACACTTATTTTGCTATAAAAGATCCAAGCTATGCTGTGTGGAATACTGTGACAGCAGATAAGGCATTCTGTAAGTCTATGGGTAGTAGTTTTAGCAGTGTTCTCTACGAATTCAAGATGGTCTCTTATATAGAGTCATCAAGTGCTTAGCCATGTCTATTGTATGCATGTTAAAGTTATTGCTTATATAAATAAGACTTTTATTTTATGACCACATTCTTGATCCTCTGACTTCGTGGATTTTAAAAGTTTTATATTGTGTTATGTTAATGCCAGGAGGAAGCAATGTGATGATGGAAAGACAGGGATAAAACTATCACCGCCATGGTGGAATATGTGTGATGAAACAGGGAGAACAGTTTTATCTTGAGCCATTTTTCAATGGACAGAAAGTAGGAGTTTGAGACCTGGAACCAGGAGAGAAATGAGCCTTGAAGGAGGAAGAGGCAAAGACTCCAGTGGTGTGCCTCAGCCTAGGCCTGGGAAAACTGAGAGGACTCAAGCTCAGAGAAACAACTTACTAGGCCATTAAGTCTAAGCGCTAGAGGTGAAATCAAAAGTGAGGAAAAAGGGCCCTGAATCAGAAGCTGGATCCAGCCATGCAGTGGTTAAAAATGCTGGGGCAAATGAAGGTAATGGAAGCAACTACTGTAAAAGTACCCAGAGTGCCCTGGGTTCCTCCCGTGGGTCATAGCCTTACAGTACCTTTCCAAAGATTCAGTGGCCCACGTTGCTTTAAAGTAAAGAGTAAAATGTAGGGTGTAGAGGATGAGTAGCATCATCTGATATTCAAAATACCACTTTTTATAACACTAAATTTTTTCAGGTTGATTGTGCTTTCTTCATTTTTCTACAGAACTATTCATTTGTTAATTCCTTGCTCATTTCATAAGGAATGGAAGAGATTTAAAATGCCCTATGTAATAAAAATAAGTTATGCAATGGGAATAGAAGTGGAGAATTATAAAAAAGAAAATATGAATATAAATGGGATATTGAGACAAATGACAGAAGACAGGGGACAATGTTTTTCTTTAATTCCTCAATGTTATGTGAAAAGCCTCAATTAAAATATAACAGAAGACCATCTTACAATCTATTACTATGCAATAAAGTCAAAATGAAGACTAAACTGGGTTTGCATCAGCGCAGCTGTCTCAATCCAGTCCCGTCACTATATAGCTGCATCATTCTTTTCAAACCAATTAGGAGTCCTTCTTCTCAGCTTCCTCTTACATAAAAGAACACATCATTACTTAGCTAAGAGCCAAAGCTAAGTATCAGCAATCTCTAGGTCCTCCTCCAACCCTTGACCTCGGAAAACAGATCTTCATTTTTTTCCACTGTTAAATGTAGATAATGTGGAAATTAAACATATAATGTATCTGGTGCACTTAGCAGAACTCCATGACATTTGAAAATATTCTATAATGGTAGCTGTTTAAAAATAAAGTGTTGAGGTAAGTGATCTTTAAAGTCTCATGTAGTCCAAAAATTCTTATTCTTTGAAGTGACTCATTTTTCATGCGAAGTTTCAATAAGCGTTACTCTTTTATCAGAGTTTGCTAGAAGAATATATCTCTGAATCATGTAACTGACTATATATTTGGCAAAACCACTAGGGAATCCAAGTAAAAGAAATGCAAATCGACAGCAAAACTGACTGTAAAAGTTTGTAAATCCTTTTAAAAGAATGAATTACAGATGAAAAGATTTGCCTTGGTTTCATATGAAACTTAGGTTAAGACAAACACTTAAACCAAAATACTACAGTGTAAAGGAAAAGTACGTAAACTCTCTCTAACTCTCTCTCCCCCCTCATTCTGTTTTGCAAAACACAATAATAATTCTAATAAGAAATGAATTGGAAGTTACATTGGATCACAAGAGAATATTTACAAGAGAGTATGAAAAAAGATGACTTTTCAAATTAGTCTTTTTGAAGTTTATAGGAGGAAAAGCAGAAAGCTTTTACTAGGGGAAATGTTGGTTTTGTGGGAGTGGTAGGCGAGTGCTGTTTCTGTGTGAGTGGAGTCTGTCATGGATGATCTTGATAGATTCTTGGCTGCTGCCAAAGGGTAGAAGAAGAATTGGGGATGGGATAGAGGCGGGAATCACCTTTTACTGATGCCCTAGTAAGTACTCAAAACTATGGCAGAAACTTCACTATGTTTTCTCACTTAATCTTTAATATCCTGAAAGGTGGTTCCATTCTTTCAAATTTAGCAGATGGAAACCAAGATTACAAGAATTGCAAGAATTAAGTAACTGCCCAGGATTCAACTATTTATAGATAAGCAGATACATGGTGATTAGAAAATGAGTTTGGCCGGGTGCGGTGGCTCAAGCCTATAATCCCAGCACTTTGGGAGGCCGAGACGGGCGGATCACGAGGTCAGGAGATCGAGACCATCCTGGCTAACACGGTGAAACCCCGTCTCTACTAAAAAAATACAAAAAAAAAAAAAAAAAAAAACTAGCAGGGCGAGGTGGTGGGCGCCTGTAGTCCCAGCAACTCGGGAGGCTGAGGCAGGAGAATGGCGTAAACCCGGGAGGCGGAGCTTGCAGTGAGCTGAGATCCGGCCACTGCACTCCAGCCTGGGCGACAGAGCGAGACTCCGTCTCAAAAAAAAAAAAAAAAAAAAAAAAAAAGTTTATCTGACTCACACTTATGCTTCCTGCCAGGCTCAGAGAACCTTTGCCTTGTGTAGCCAGTTGCATAACTACTTTAGCCAGGCTTAGCTAACACGTATCACAATCATGGTAGCTGCCATCACGATGATTGGGATACAAGGCTTTTAGCTGATCTTGCAGAGGGAGCAGCGTACATCTGTTCTTTTATCTCTTTGCAGGGGCTTTGGGGAAGGGAGTGCCAAGGTGGGAAACGATATGGTGAAAATAGCCTGAGGCAGGGCAGAAGAATCCCTGCAGATGGCATCTTGTCACTCCTTTCTCAACCTTCCTGAAGAGAAGGGAGAGGTTACTGACAATAACAATGTAAAAATGCCTTGTACACAGTTCTTTTTCCCATCTTGCAAGATGGCGGGTGAACAAGTTAAGAAACCGGATACTAAGGACAAGAAACTCGAAGCCAAGAAGGCTGATGCTGGTGGCAAGGTGAAAAAGGGTAACCTCAAGGCTAAAAATCCCAAGAAGGAAAGCCCCATTGCAACTGCAATCCTGTCCTTGTCAGAGGAATTGGCAGGTATTCCCCATGTGCGATGTATTCCAGAAAGACCATGGAAAGAGGAAGTACTCAGCCCCAAATCCAAGGTTAAAAAGAAAAAGGAGAAGGTTCTTGCAACTGTTACAAACCAGTTGGTGGTGACAAGAATGGCAGTACCCGGGTGGTTTAACTTCGCAAAATGCCTAGATATTATCCAACTGAAGATGTGCCTCAAAAGCTGTTAAGCCATGGCAAAAAACCCTTCTGTCAGCACGTGAGAAAACTGCAAGCCAGCATCACCCCAGGGACCATTCTGATCATCCCCACTGGACACCACAGGGACAGGAGAGTGGTTTTCCTGAAGCAGCTGGCTAGTGGCTTATTACTTGTGACTGTACCTCTGGTCCACAATCGAGTTCCTCTACGAAAAAGACACCAGAAATTTGTCATTGCCACCTCAACCAAAATTGATATCAGCAATGTAAAAATCCCAAAACATCTTATTGATGCTTACTTCAAGAAGAAGCTGCAGAAGCCAAGACACCAGGAAGTTGAAATCTTTGACACAGAAAAAGAGACATATGAGATTACAGGAGCATCACAAGATTGATCAGAAAGCTGTAGACTCACAAATTTTATCAAAAATCAAAGCCATTCCTCAGCTCCAGAGCTACCTGCGATCTGTGCTTTCCCTGATGAATGGAATTTATCCTCACAAATTGGTGTTCTAAATGTCTTAAGAACCTAATTAAATAGCTGAGTAAAACAAAAAGAAGAAAGAAAGAAAAAAACAAACCTTGTACACAAACACTATTTTTATAATGTATAGAGAACCTCCAGGTATATTATATTATATATATATAACCATATTATTCTATTCATCTTCATGGCCATAATTTGTGGTTTTGAAGAGGATACTAAAATACAGGGACCTAAAGTACTAGCCAGTGGCAGACACATATACAAACCCAGATTTCCTAACTACTTTGCATTATAATCCCAACATCCTCTAAAAGATGTCGGTTTTCATATAACTTTCCAGTTTCACAGGAGAGTTGCAAAGCTTACTTCCTATTTGAAATTAAGATCCTTTACCCCCTCAGAAGAAAGCTTCTAAATACGAAAAAAAAAAAAAAAAAAAAGAGGCATAATAATGAGCTTTCCTGACTAAATCAACCATCTCTCATACCCTCAAATATTACCCTCCCTTTGCTTCCTGCAGTGTCCAAAGTAAGTTCAACCCGAACAGTAGGAGGTTACAGGGCATAGAAATTGGAAGTTGAAAGAGGTTGAATAACATATAAGAATGAGCCCTTATGAATAGTGAAATCTTGGTTTAGGAAAACAACCTTTTTGGAAGAGCCCCCAGGGTGAAGAGAAGTGACCCTGTTACTTAGAGACAGATCTGGAACTATGAACAATCTCTTTTTAGTTTCTTGTCTTTCAAAATGCATGATCCTACTAAAACCATTCTTAGCCAATTGAATAATCCATTGAACAAAAGACATAGATGGTATTCTGAGTAGGTAGGAGATTCTGAGAATTTTTTTAGATGCAACTTCTCTGTTTCTTGTTAATTACATTTGATCACTGATATCTTGAGATTAGTGCGAAGTTGTCATTGCAGGTGGAATTAATATGTACCAGCAGTTTGGTGTAAGAAATAATTTCTATTGTATTGACTGACAACAGATGAGAAACAGTGCTGTGCAAATATAATAGGAAAACCTCTTTGGGGACTCCTGAAGAATTATGTGGCAAAACATGGGATTTGGGTACAATGATTTATTCATCTTTATTTCTTTATTGAAGGACATCAAGAGCTAAAAAAATGGAAGACCAACCCAGTTCATCACAGATATTCAAAATTATAGAAGTAGAGAAAAGAAAACATTTATGGCAATGATTCTGAACTAATACTGAAACCGAAACATTACTTGATCTCAAATTACTTTTTTTAAGTCAACTTGGGAAATGGCATAACCATATTTAATTCCTCTGAGAAGAATTGTACAGTTCCAACCATCTGCTAAATTAAGCAGCAGTAATTATAATGAACATTTACAACAGACCTGATACAAAAGGGGATAACTTTATGCATAAAACAAAGTCCTAGGAGGCTGTTGCAAACTCCAAGCTGAAGCTCAAACTTAGGAGAACAGATTTTTTTAGTGAACTCAAACTATAAGGATAGTGAAGGTCAAAGTGTAATAGCACATTTCTTTAAATTATGTATTTATTTATTTTAGGAAAATAACCACCAAATATGATCAAACTGATAGTTGTCCAGATTCTTTCTTTTACATGTCTCACCAGACCTCTAGTCATCTTTATCTTTTCTTTTTTTTCTGGTAATAATGTAAATTTTGTTTCTGATTTCTTTATTTTCCTCCTCTCTGTACAGGTGAAAGAATCCTCAGCAGAACCTCTGACAGATAGAACAAGACCCAACAAATTACAATAGATAATCTCCTAAGTACCAGTAACCATGAGAGATAATTATTAGTCTAGTGGTTTTCTTCTTTGGTCTTGAAAAAGTGTTCCGTATTTCCACAGTTTTCTGAGAGTGTTTATATATGTGCACAGGTCCACATACTTTTTCCCTAGATGGGAGGTAAAATGATATCAATAATAATAATAATAAAGTGTTTGGCCTTAGAGGTCCTAGAATGTTGTCTCTGTCCATTCTTCAACCAGGAAACATATTTTCAATGCATAGCGTTATATTATTAAATACTAGCAGAGACTCATCATCAAAAAAGGAAAGAAGTGTGTATTTATGTGTAGCCTCAAAGTCACAGAATATAAAATGCCTTCGAAGTTTCTTTTCCCTCCAAATGCCAACAAGGCTAATATGCTAGTGGCACTAAGGCATCTGAGAGATAACTAATTTATGTTTTAGATTTTCAAAGACATAGTTCTAATTATATTGCTGCCCTACTGAGAAAATATGAAAGCCTGATTAACAGGGTGACCTCCCTGTCCTTCTTTATGCACACGCCCGGCACTGCAGAAGACATCATTTGTTGAATAGGAGTGGTGAGAGATGACATTTTTGTCTTGTGCCTGTTTTCAGGGGGAATGCTTCCAGCTTTTGCCCATTCAGTATTATATTGGCTGTGGGTTTGTTATATATGGCTCTTATTATTTTGAAGTATGTTTCTTCAATACCTAGTTTTATGAGAGTTTTTAACATGAAGGGATGTTGAATTTTATTGAAGGCCTTTTCTGCATCTATCAAGATAATCATGTATATTTTTTTCATTTCATTTGTTCATATGGAACAAAAAGATAGTCCAAATAGCCAAAACAATCCTAAGCCAAAAGAACAAAACTGGAGGCATCATGCTACCAAACATCAAACTGTACTACAAGGCTGCAGTAATCAAAACAGCATGGTACTGATGCAAGAACAGACATATAGACCAATGGAATAGAATAGAGAACTCAGAAAGAAGACTGCATACCTACAACCCTCTGATATTCAACAAACCTGATGAAAACAAGCAATGAGGAAAGGACTCCCTAGTTAAAGAATGGTGCTGGGGGAGCTGGTTAGCCATATGCAGAAAATTGAAACTGGACCCCTTTCTTACACTATTTACAAAAATTAACTCAAAATGCATTAAAGACTTAAGTGTAAAACCCCAAAATGTAAAAATCCTAGAAGAAAATCTAGGCAATACCATTCAAGACAGAGGCATGGGCAAAGATTTCATGATGACAACACCAAAAGCAATTGCAACACAAGCAAAAATTGACAAATGGGATCCAATTAAACTAAAGACCCTCTGCACAGCAAGAAAAACTATCATCAGAGTGAACAGACAACCTACAGAATGGGAGAAAATTTGTGAAATCCGTCCATCTGACAAAGGGCTAATATCCAGAAGCTACAAAGAAACAAATTTACAAGAAAAACAAACTCCATTAAAAAGTGGGCAAAGGACAAGAACACACACTTCTCAAAAAAAGATGTACATGCAGCCAACAAACTTATGAAAAAAAGCTCGATATCACTGATCATTAGAGAAATGCAAATCAAAACCACGATGAGATACCATCTCCTGCCAGTCAGAATGGCTATTATTAAAAAGTCAAAAATCAACAGATGCTAGCAAGGTTGTAAAGAAAAAGGAATGCTTTTATACTGTTTGTGGGAGTGTAAATTAGTTCAACCATTGTGGAAATCAGTGTGGCAATTCCTCAAAGACCTAGAGGTAGAAATACCATTTGATCCAGCAATCCCATTATTGGGCATATACCCAAAGGAATATAAATCATTCTGTTATAAAGATATATGCATACATATATTTATTGCAGCACTATTCACAATAGCAAAGACATGGAATCAACCTAAAAGTCCATCAGTGATAGACTGGATGAAGAAAATGTGGTATATATCCACCAATGAATACTATAACTATAGCTACCAAGAGGACTAGCTAATGGATGGTGGGCTTAATACCTAGGTGATGGGATGATCTGTACAACAAACCATCGTGGCACACATTTACCTATGTAGCAAATCTGCACATCCTGCACTTGTACCCATGAACTTAAAATAAAAGTTGAAGCAATTAAAAATAAATTATTTATAAGATTCTTCATAATAGCTGCATTCATGAAATGCCTTAACTGCATCTTACAGTCTATAGAACTAAGAAGTCTAGACATTTATTAAAAGTCCTAATTATTGTAATTGTATGTAGAGATGTGATTGGCAGGGCAAATTCCAGTGAAAACCCAAATAGTGTCTACTAATTTAGCAATATGTTTGCATGTTAATTTATAGTATTAAAACGTTTAAGATTACATAATGCAAAGAATATTCAGATGAGAATTCCTAGTGAGTTAAATAAATACACACCTGCTAAAAGTCATTCTTTCCTTTTATATCACTAACTGTACCTGGTGGTATCAAAGTGGAGCTTTAATAAGAATTTTTTTCTCTTCCTAGTATTGGCATATATACTTATGCCATTTTGAAGGGATATTGGGATGGTTCATTTCAAGTAATATTGAACTTTGTAGACCTAAAGACAATGAGAAAGTATTTGCTTATCACCCACCCATGCATCCAGTAAACATTTATTTTTTCAACAAATATTTATTAAATTACTACCATGTTCCAGGCACATTGTGGCCAAGAAAGATATGGTTTCTTTCTTCATATGGCTTATATTCAAAGTAGACCAGACAGAATATTGAAAAGAATGGTTGAGAAGGTACTTTTGACGCATGCCATGTCCAGTTCAGCAAAGTGGCAAAGGTTCCACTAGGGTGTGGCTTCTCGTGATGCAGTATCCTGCGCACAGGACCTCATAGCCTCTCTAAATGTCCTCACACTCTGGCTGGGACTTGCAGCAGAAGTCTTTAGACCCTAGGGACCATGTGGGATGGTCCAGTGTTCATCTTTGTGGTAGCCTGTGAGGGCGAACACCAGAACTTAGACAATGGTGCAGCAGTGGCAAAAAGAGGAAAGTCGTGAAAATAGTATGCCAAAGCCACACAAGTGGTCATTATTTTTGCTGACAGGTATACTATTCCTCACGTGAAGAATGTTAAAGTGAATGCAATTATATTTGTTGGAAAGACAGGTGAGGGGATTGTTACTTTCACTTTCAGTAAGGCTATACAAAGAAAAGGTGAATGCACATCAGCTGGAGAGGACGAAATAGGTCTAATACTGATCCTGGCCATCCCTTACTTCTCTAGAAGCAGTGCCTGTCTTTCCTGGGGACATTGCAATGAACTGCGTGAAGGGCCCACCAGCTTTTATTCCTTCCCTGATTTGGGGATTCTCTGTCTCCCTCTCCTGCCCTGTGGTTGCAAACGTGGCTCCGGAACACAGCAATGAATCTGCAAGTAAACAGGTATTTACAATCTACTTCAATGTTCACATACTAAAAATTTTCTTTCTGCCTCAGGTTTTCCAATAGTTGGTCCATGCTGAATTAGCACTTCAATTTTGAGGCAATATTTGCACTGTCTTGAAGAATGAACCAGGTTCTAGCTGAGCATATCTTCTGGAAATGAATGCATTCAATGAATTATTTATGGAAACTCTTGGGGATATAACTGCTGCCTTGACAGCAAGTGAATTATCTTGAATGGATTTTAGGGTCTAGGATATTGGCCACAAGGAATGTCTGAGAAGGGCAAGCAAAGCAATATGGTTTATAACAGTACTGGAGGAAGAGTAAAAGATGTGAGGGAGTTCGTAGGTTTAAAAAACTGCCCCTTCAAATTGCTTATATTTTTATTATTTTTGCCAGCTGTACATACAAAAATGATATTCTGATCATTAAATAGTTAACAGAAAAACTAAACAACTAGCTGAAATGTGGGAGTTCAGTCAGTTCAGTGATTTAGGATCTGGGAGAGTAAATAACCCATTTTACTACAATCGATATTTAGGGGAAGAGATATTTCTCGATGTGTTTATTCAGCTCTGTGCATACGCAGGCATAAACAAGTATTTCCTTAAGATGCAGATTATTTGCAGCAACTGCTAAGGTACAGACAAGGTTGAAGACATATGTTTTTATTAAAACCCATAGATTGTTTGCAAAACTTGATCTCTTTTTACCCTTGATCTGCCCTTATTTGAAGATCTAATATACCTCAAATTTGTGCATTTTAGATGAAACTAATAGTATATACCTCTGATTTCTAGCTTTGCCACCTCACACAGAGTTATGAAAATATTTTATCTAATCTTTGTGTCCAGTGACAAAATATTCAAATGTCTGCGTGGTAAGGCAGCAGTAACAGTTACTGTTCTTGGCCAGGCATGGTGGCTCACGCCTGTAATCCCAGCACTTTGGGAGGCCAAGGAGGGTGGATCACCTGAGGTCAGGAATTCAAGACTAGCCTGGCCAACATGGTGAAACCACATCTCTACTAAAAGTACAAAAATTAATCGGGCGTGGTGGCAGGTGCCTGTAGTCCCAGCTACTCTGGAGGCTGAGGCAGGAGAAGCTTGAACCCAGGAGGCAGAGGTTGCAGTGAGCCGAGATCGCACCACTGTACTCCAGCTTGGGGGACAAGAGCGAGACTCCATCTCAACAACAACAACAACAAAGAGTTACTCTTCTTTATTTCTGTGAATCTGCCCCTACCTACTCTGTGATAAACTGCCACTTTCTCACAAGGACTTGTAAATGTGGAGCTCCCAACTGAGACTGGACGTTCCACTATTCTGGTCTCTTCTCTGATTGTCACAGCGATGCCTCCTGCCCCTCAAAAGTCCAATGTTTGATTCCAGATCTTATTGATCCTGCCTGTGGCTCACACAATTGTGTGTCCAGCCCAGTTCCATTCTGCACCAACTCTGACACTAGATGTGGAAAGTTGAATTAGCGCCAAGCCACATGGACTTATATATGCCACAAGGCCTTGCTGGTTTATGTCCTCAGTATCTTACAGATCTGTGGTAATATGGCTTTCATTTTATTTTTTTACAATTTCATGAATCTTGCCCTCAATTTTGACAGGTCTATAGGGGACCGGGAGCTTGGCTGGCTACCTAGAACTACTCACAAATACTTCTCTGATACTTTCATTTTCTGGTAACTATTTATTGAACCCCTGTGTGCTAGGCATTGTACTGGGTGCTGGGAATAGAGTTTCAGACGAGACAGATGCAGTTTCTACCCTAAGAGGCTCAGAGTCTAATGGGCATGATAGATGCAAATAAGTAAATCAATCAATAAATAATTATTTGAATATATATGTTAAAAAATAATTTGCAGTGTAAGGGTTGCTACAAAATGGGAAGTAAAGATGACCATGAGAAGGTAGAATGAAGGAAAATTGAAAGACCTGGGAGGGTGAGGAAATGATTCCTAAAGAAGTAACATGTAGTCTGAGATCTGAGAGATGAGAGTGAATTAAATAAGTAAGTGGCTGTGTGAAAAACTGGGGGAAAAGCAAAAGTTTTGAAGTAATAAAATGTTTTACTTCAGCTAAAATCTTAAACCCATATCTCTCTTCCTCCTTGTCTTCTCTTCTTTCCAGGTAGCTACAGTTGGAGTACATCATTCCTATGCAATGGCACAGTATCTATTGAAGCTCAAAATGTTCAATCCCTATGATCTTGCAAGTTGTTTTCTAGGTATTCATTTTAGAGAAACTCTCACACATGTGCACAGGAGACATTTTCAAGCAACTTAATTGCAGCATGTTCATTGCAATGAAAAAGTGGGACAAATGTAATAACCCTCAGTGGAGGGATCAATAAAGAAATCCTGCTTTGGTCAGACAATGGAATACTATTCATCAGTTGAAAAAAAAATGCCTTGGAGCTTATGCCTTAATGAGGATAGCATTAAAAAATAAGATGTTTAGTTACAAAGGCCAGTTCCAAAGGAATATGTAGTATACATTTTATGGATGTAAATGTTTAAAACATAAATAAAACATTGTCTATTGTTTGTGGAAGCAAATCTATGTAGTAAAAATAGAAAAGCATTGAAGACTTCCAGCAGGGAAGTATGTAGTAGAAATTGCCTTTTAAAAGCACAATCTAGCTACAGTATTGATAATGCATTCACAAGGTAGCCGGTTAGAAAGCTATTATTGTAGAATAGTTGAACAATGACTGTAAATTTGATTAGAGAGAAAAGTATACAGATTCCAGAACAATTTAAAAGTTAGAATTTTTATGGCTATGAGAGCATGAGGGATGGAAAGGAGTCAAGTGATTTTCAAGTTTCTGGCTGGAGTAATTTGTTCATTTGTGCTTCTCTTTACTGTTTTAAGGAACAAAGATGACATGACAGGTTTGGGGATGGGTGGAGGTAATAAATCCAGTTTTTGAAAAATTAATTTGGGTAACTTTCTCTAACTGGGGAAGTCAAGGATATATGGGAAAGGGCTGAAAGTCAATAGAGAATTCTGAAATGGAGATAAAGTTTGAAAGTTATTAGCATGTACTGGAAGATAACTAGTAAGAGTAGAGAAGATTGATTAAATTGAGTATAAAGGGTGAGAAGAAGAGATGGCCTCGGTCTGAGCCCTGAGGTATCTCGTTTGAGTAGTTTGGAAAGAAAGGACAAAAATGGGCAGGAGCTGGGGACTAGGGACTAAGGGAGGGAGAAAGGAATAATTATTATTATTTTGTATGTTTGTTTCTTTAATATGAGGCAAATTTGAACATGTTTAAATACTGCTGGGAGGGATTTAGTAGAGAGAGGCTGAAATATGGGAAAAAGAGAAGATAACCAATGTTACCTTCCCCAAAGAAGGTGGAATCCAATGCATTCAACAATGACATATTATTGAATTAATTGATAAATGAATTGATAAAAGATGCCATTTCTCTAGAAACAGCAGTAAAGGGGTAAAGGATGGCTGTGGATACTAATAAGTTTACTGATTTGGGTAGTGGAAGGTTGAGAGTTTTCATATCTTATTGCCTCTATTACGTCTTTGAGATAGGAAGTAAAGCCATCTGTGGAGGGAAAGGGAGAGGGGAAGAATTTAAAAGTTGTAGGAGAGCAGAGTTTGCAAATGTTGTGTAGGATTGGAATGAATGCTGGATTGGGAAACAACACAGGATTTCTGTCATTGGCTCAGCTTCAAATTGAGGCTGAAGGTTTTGAATTTATGGTGGTGCCAATCTCCTAGGACCACACTTGTATATCTACACTATTTGGGTTAATTCTTTCACAAGTGTCTCTTCGTTTCTTCCTAGAGACAGTCTACCTTCTAGACATACCACACATGTCTGAATTTATAGTGAGGGTAGAGTATAGGTCAGCTTCAGAGAGCATCATTGAAAGAACCCTATACAATGGCAATATTCTAAATCTTAGCTATCATGAAGTGTGTCCTAAGCATATGTGGACTTCCAAATTTGTTGTCATTTCTAAGAACTGTAGGAAGAATTGAGTATTTTCTAAGCTCTATAAATGGCAATGTGAGACTAAAGCATTACATATTTTATGAATATGTAGTCTGTGACATAGGTTTGACAAACCTTGTGCTGGAAACAAGAAACCTAGGTATTCCTTTTAAGTGTGGCGGAGTTTATGTTGTACAAAGTTTTGTTGTTGTTGTCATACAGGCGTATTCTTAATTTGGGGAAATAGGTATTCAGGAATCTGAGAACACTGGAAAGTATTCTACTATGGTTACTGTGGTCTGATTGACTCAGCCACATATTGACACACATTTGCTTTTCCCTGTATTCAAAAGAACCAATGTTTTCTTTCTAAAAGTGACTTCATCTTCCATCATAATTGCCTCTACTCTAAGGCCTGGTGAGAGAATTCTTTGGAAACCAAAGAACATTTAGTCATGTAGTGTGTATGTGGGATTTTTCTCTTTAATTTATGAAGTTATTTGAGTGAGTAAATTAAAAAGTGGTGTGTTAGTATTCCACATTTTGTTATTTTTGAGGAGAATGTTTCATAAGCAAGTTTATAATTTAAAAAATGTTTGTGATCTTCTGTGAAACTTTTAGTTACATCTATGCTATGCAAACTAATTGAAACATTTGACTGGCTTTTGATCAGAAGAATATTGAGTAGTAGAAAGGGATAAGAAACTTAGATTCTAATCCAAACCCTGACACTAACAACCATTTCAGTAACTCTTTGTTTGGGTCCCAGTTTCCTGACTTGTGAAAAGAGGATTTTTATTAGGTGATTCTTAAAATGCTTTCCAGATCTTAATCTCAATTTTAGTAGTTGACACAGCTGTTTGGCAGCATGGAAAAAAAAGTCTAAACATTGTAAGATTATTAATTCTTATATGGTACAATTTAAAATGTGCATGTTCAAGCCTGAGGTTTAAGTTAATAGTGTTCATTCATTCGTGCATACTTTCACTCAATATGAGTATCAGAAATTTGGGAAACAATGAAGAACATGTATCAGTCCTCCAGTGGTTCACACTGTGGCAAGGAAGACAGATATGTCAGCTGATTATTAGAATAAACATGAGAAATGATCCTGCTATGATACCTACATTTCAAACTTTCTTTTTAATATATCCAGCCTCTTATATGAAATCTTACTTGGCTGGCTTACAGCCCTTCAAATACATACCTCGGGTTGATCAGTTGACTCTAGACCCCGCTCCCAAAACCTTTTCCTTCTAATGACCCCATCATTTACCTACTTGCTCAAGTCAGAAATCTAGGAGTCTTGCCTGATTTCTGCCTCTTCTTCATTACTTCTGCATCTATTCCATCAGCAAGCTCTAACCCAATTCTTTTCAGAACCTTCAAATCCCATGGCTACCATTCTAGTCCAACCCACCATCACAGCTTGTCTGGATCCCTGTAAGAGCCTCCTTACTGTTCTCCCTCTTCCTTCATTCCCATTTCATTCCAACCTAGTCCCAAAAAAGCAGATGAGCAATCAATTAAAAATATAAATTTAGTCATACCACTCCCTTCTTGGGGCTCCACTGGCTTTCTGTAGTATCTTAAAGGAAACCTAAATATTGGCATCTACTGCCCCTTCCTATATATCCAATCTCATCATGACACTGTACCTCTTGGCCATAAACCTTGAGCCACCCTGGATTAAGCTCTTCCTACCACAGAGTCTTTATGTGTGGTGTTCCATTGAATGATATTTGCATCTTTCTCATCAAGTCTGGCTTCTTCTCATTCTTCAGGTTTCAATTCAGACAACCTCTTCTCATTGACAACTTCTCTTACCTTCTAAATAGATTAACCTTCCTTACCTTTTTCTATTTCACTACCACATTTACAGCACTTACCACAATGTTTAATTTTCATTGTATTTTGATTCCTTTATTTATTGACTTGCCCATTAGAATGATACCTCCATTAGGGCATGAAATTATTAGTTTTATTTGCTTTGCATGTAGTGTAATCCTTATTGCACAACTCACTAAAATGTATATGAATAAAATAAACCCAATTATTACTACTTTTTCTATTCTGCAATATAAAAATATTGAAGAAGTGGAAACAAAAGTCATTTTCTGACATTTCTTATAAATAATGTGTCTATACCAGTTACCAGTTATGCACAGATTGGCATGATTAAAATAATAATATGCAATTTATAGTAAGATCATATTCTTTGTTCTTTAAAACCATACATTTATGGAGAACCATAAAAAGAAAATTCTAAATTGAACTAAATCAAATTCCACTTCAGTATTTATTTACATAGCAAGTTGTGGAAGAGTTTTAATTAGTAATCCACTTAATGACTATTTAACAATTTTCATAAGATGACAGTTCAACTTTTACTCTTGTCCTCTTAAAAATAAATAATAATGGTAAAGTTATTTCTGCTCATTAATTTGTCACCCATAAAAGACTACACACTAATGTGCTGGTAAATTGCCAGTGTTGGTGTGAAATAATTTATTTACTTTTTGGTCTTTTCTCTATTACATTGTTATTTTATTTTTTAATATCACATCATGATTTTAAATCCCATGATTATAAATAATAAAGACAAGGAGATATAAAAATAATAAAAATATTTTTGCATTTATAGAGTAATTTGAAATTATTAAATTGAGATTCCATCTCAAGAAACCACTTTCTTTGCTCATCCATAAGAAGCAAGTCCTTACCTGTTCAAATTTTATCATGAGATTGCAGCAATTCAATCTTCAGCCTCTACTTCTTATTCTTATTCTAGTTCTGTTGATCATTCCACCACTTTTGCAGCCCCTTCCTCCACTGAAGTCTTGAACTTTCAAAATAATCCATGAGGGTTGAGATAAACTTTTTCGAAACTCTTGTTAAGGTAAATATTTTGACCCCCTACTATGAATTGCAAATGTTCTGAATGGCATCTAGAATGGTGAATCCTTTCTAGAAGGTATTTAATTTACTTTGCCCAGCAGCCTTACAAAATGTATTTATTGAATAAGAAGCCTTGAAATTTGAAATTACTCCTCGATCCATAGGCTGCAGAATGGATATTTTGTTAGCAGGCATGAAAACAGCATTATTCACCTTGTGCATCTCCATCAGATCTCTTGACTGACCAGGTGCATTGTCAATGAGCAGAAATATTTTGAAAGGAATCTTTCTGTCTGAGCAGTAGGTCTTAAAAGTACACTTCAAATATTCAGTAAACCATACTATAAACAGATGTGCTGTCATCTAGGCTTTGTTGTTCCATTTATAGAACACAGGCAAAATAGATTTAACATCATTCTTAAGGGAGCTAGGATTTTTGGACTGGTAAATGAGCAGTGGATTCAACTTCAGATAACCAGTTGCATTTGCCCCTAACAAAAGAGTCAGCCTGTTCTTTGAAATTTGAAGCCAGGCATTGACTTCTTCTCTCCGGCTATGAAAGTCCTAGATGGGATATTCTTCCAATAGAAGGCTGTTTTGCCTACATTGAAAATTAGTTTTGTTTAGTATAACTACCTCTATCAATTAGTTTAGCTAAATCTTCAAGATAACTTGTGGAATTTTCTAGATCAGCATTTGTTACCTCACCTGGCACTTTTATGTTATGGAGCTCGATCTTTCTTTAAATCTCATGAATAAACCTTTGCTAACTTCACACTTTTCTTCTGTAGCTGAAAGGCTTTCACACAATGAAAGAGAGTTAGGGCCTTGTTCTGGATTTGGCTTTGGGTTAAGGGAATTTTGTGGCTCGTTTGATCGTTTATTCAGAAGACTAAAACTTTCTCTAGAGTAGCAATAAGGTTGTTTTGCTTTCTTATCGTGTGTGCTCACTAAAGTGGCACTTTCAGTTTTCTTCCAGAACTTTTCCTTTGCATTCACAACTTCACTAACTGTTTGAAGCAAGAGTTCCAGCTTTTGGCTAACCTTGCTTTCAACATGGCTTCCTCATAAAGCTTAATCAGTTTTAGCTTTGATATAAAGTGACACATGTGTGACGCTCCTTTCACTTGAACACTTAGAGGTCCTAAGAAGGTTATTCATTGGACTAACTTCAATATTGTGTCTCAGAGAAGAGGGAGTCCCAAGGAAAGGGAGGGAGATGGGGGAATCGCTGGTTTGTGGAGCAATCAGAACACACACATTTATTAATTAAACTGAACATTTTTTATGGGCACAGTTCGTGGTGCCCCAAAATAATTGCAATAGTAACATCAGAGATCACTTATTACACATCACCATAATAGAAATAATAGTAATTAAAAGGTTTAAGATATTGTGAGAATTACTAAAAATGTGACACAGAGACACAAACTGAGCTGTTGGAAAATGGCATTGATAGACTTGTTCCAAACAGGGTCGCCTCAACTCACAGTTTGTAAGAAGTGTAATATTTACGACACAATAAAATGAAACATAAGATACTGAGGTTTGCCTGTATACCCTGCTTAGCAAAAACTGCACGTATTTTTACATATAGATTAAAGTATAATTAAAAATAAATATATGTATGTTCATATCAGCTTAAGAAATGGAATTAAAACGATTCCTTTGAACTCTTTGTGTGTCCTCCACTGTGATATATGCTTTTCTCCACAAAGATAAAATCATCATCCTCATGTATTTATCATTTCTTTGCCTTTCTTCATAGATTGTTCACAAGTATGTGTATCTGTAAACCATATTTATTTATTTTGATTGATTTGTAAGTTCATATATATGTAATAATTCTGTATATTCTCTTCCGTGAGTAGTTTTTTAATTTGACATTATGTTTTTTGAGATTCATTCATGCTGTTTTATATGGCTATCATGTATTCAATTATATTACAGTCTAATATTCTATGATATGACAATTCCACAGTTAGGGATAAGAAAATACTTATCCATTTTCCTGTTGAAGGATTTTCAAAGTTACCAACTTTGTTTTAGTTATAAATAATGTTGCTATCAATGTTGCTGTTCCTTGGGATACATTCAACAGTATTCTAAGGCAGTGGCTATCAAGCTGTTTGGACTCTAACCCCCAATATTACATTCATTTTACATGGTTGTGCAGCACACATACAAACCTTTCACATGTATACATATGTATAACTAAAACAATTTTTACAAATAATATTAGATGCAAGGCACACTGATATTTTCTATTCCCAATTATATTTTCAAAACTGCTGATTGTGGCCTAATGAATTGACTTTATGGTGCCAGATATATAATTTACAAAGCAAGAAGGAGGCTAGGCACGGTGGCTCATGCCTGTGATCCCAGCACTTTGGGAGGCCAAGGCAAATGGATCAGTTGAGGTCAGGAGTTTGAGACCAGCCTGGCCAACATGGTGAAACTCCATCTCTACTAAAAATACAAAAATTAGCTGGGTGTGGTGGTGCTTGCCTGTAATCCCAGCTACTCAGGAGGCTGAGGCAGGAGAGTCGCTCAAACCCAGAGGGTGGAGGTTGCAGTGAGCCAAGACCACGCCGCTACACTCCAGCATGGGAGACAGAGCGAGACTCTGTCTCAAAAACAACAACAACAATAAAGCAAGAAGGAATAATATGGAAATTTACTCAAGGTTTTGTGAGCAGAAGATAGCTTTAAAGTTATATTAGTGTGGTAAAATTTCCTTTATCAATTTTAATCATTTCCGCTTTTTTTTCCCCTCAAAGTTCCTTTTAATCTGGTAGCTATACATCACCCACCCCTATCAGCTTTTCCGCTTTTCTTTCCCCATTTCTAGTGTTGATCCACCAGTCTCCTTGTCTCTCAAAATCTTTGTCTTTGGCTATCTTTAATTTTTTATCATGTAGAAAAATTTAGCCCTAGTATCAATCCACCTAAAAACAGGAGGTTTTATAACATAATTCTCAAAATGTATGTATTCATCCACTAATAAATCCTAAAAGCAATGTAGTAAGGTCACTGCTTTTTCTTTGAAGCTGCATAGATCAAAAAATAAGTTTATTCTGTTAAATTTTTGCTACAATGTATGTGTGTGTGTGTGTGTACTTCCTCACAGTGTGTTGCACTATTTCTCTGAAAAAGAGTTCAATCTCTCCCGAGTTTATCACTGAATCCTCCAGGGATTTTATTGTGTGGCTAGAGACCTTGGGACACTGGCAAATCCATTAGTATTAGAATTTCAGTGAGACTAAGCGTAATGACTGCCCATTCTTTTTCCTTCCTTCTTTTGTTTTTATTTTTGTTGTTTTTTGTTGTTGTTGTTGTTTGTTTTTTGAGATAGGCACAGGCTGGTATTGAACTCCTAGGCTCAAGCAATCTTCTTGCCTCAGCCTCCTGAGTAGCTGGGATTATAGGTGTGCACCACCAAGCCCAGCTTACCTGCCCACTTTAACACTTACCTATGTCTTCAATAGGGATGAGTAGATGTTTCTCAAAGTTACTAACTGACAATGAAATCTCAGAATTCCCATCTCTCAAAGCTTGAGCAATCTAAAATTCTGTCTTGAATGTTCCTATCAGCCTTGTGGTCTGGTTCTAGATGAACAGGGTCTAGGTTATCATGGTAATCTTGTTTGCTTCATACTATACTGCATTTCATGCAGATTCAAAGGCACAGGCTGGCTCTGACAGGCCTCAGATTGTTGTTGGAAACTCGCTGGTTCTTTTTCCCTGGCAAGTGGCCCAAAAGCCACCCTGGGATTGCTAAGGGAGGTCTACATGAGCTAGATGAACTGGTGCTCTATGTGTTTTCCTTACTCCTTCAGGGTAAGCACCCTCTACTTTTCTCCCCTCTTTGTGAATTTTCTTCACTAATGTGTATGGGTTATACAGGCTCTCGGGAATCCTAAGCCTTTTTAGTCACTTGTGCCAATATGCTCATACATTGTTCATTTTTTATTTGTTACATTCATTTCCAATTCTACAACCTGCACTCCCTACAACCTTCTAAATCTTGATACTAAAATCTTTGGATTTTGTGCACATGTTCAGGAAAGATCTTTCTGTGATTTTTATATATGCTTATAACTATGAGAGTCTATACATCTCTCCACCTTTTCTTAAGCTCTTTTGAATTGAGTGAAACATTTTATAGACATAGAGCTTTGGGACATTGAGTTCCCATATAATTACAGTGCTAAAACCCTATAAACTTCTAGGTCATCTCTATTACTTGTCTTCCTGTGAGGCTTATTATACCAATATAATATTCAGAGGCATATTTGAATCATGATTCACAGATAATATCCCATCTAAGTGTGCATCTTCTAGTTTTAGTATTTTAGGTGTGTAACATAACTAAATCTAAATACAAATATGTTACATGCCTAACATTGCCCAAGTCCCAATGTGTCTAGTCAGTCTGGGCCAAATAATAACATCCCCAGAGAGTTCCAGTGATAAAGGTGGCTGAATTGTTTTACATAATAAAGAATTAGAGACACCAAAGGGAAAGATTTTGAAATAGCAAAGAGGCTGATGGAGTAGTGTCTTTAAAACTTACTTGATAGTTTACTCTCAGCCTCTAGACGTTTCTTTCTCCAAGGGATCACTTTTGAGCAGGTGAAGCAGAGCAAGGCTCTGAACCAGTTCAAATCTTTATGCCTCATACCCAGTGGTGTGCTGGAGACTGCATTTGCTGACTCAAGGGAGCTGATTGTGTGCAACCATGCCTGACTCTGCCTTCAATGATGACATGTTGGTAGCCTGAAAATAGCCGTAGTGGGACCATTCACACCATAGAAATTGGGAAATGTCTGCTACAAATAAGTGCCTTTAAAAAAGCCATTGTTAGGCTGGGTGCGGTGGTTCATGCCTGTAATTCCAGCACTTTGGGATCCTGAGGCAGGCTGATCACCTGAGGTCAGGAGCTTGAGACCAGCCTGACCAGCATGGTCAGGTCTTCTAAAAATACAAAAATTAGCCAGGCATGGCGGCATGTGCCTGTATCCTCAGCTACTAGGGAGGCTGAGGTAGAATTACTTGAACCTGGGAGGTGAAGGTTGCAGTGAGCTGAGATCACACCATTACCTTCCACCCTGGGCGACAGGTGAGACTCCATCTCAAAAAAAAAAAAAAAAAGGCCATTGTTAAACATTTACCACCACATGTCTGATAATACTTGATCTTTCTTTGCTCTTTTTTTTTCCCCCAGGAAATAACATAATTTATAACCTACCTCTCCAGAGAGGTTGTGTTAAACTGCAATTTCCAGTCTGGAGTTTCACACCAGTTGCTCTTGGATTATTTCATTAGAATAGGCTTTCCTATTATAGCTTTGTGTCCATCTACCCCTTCAATCAAAATGGCCAATCTTGAACACTACTTTAATTCTCTGCAGCTTCCACAATCTTATTCTAAATTCGATGTGCTCTCTCATCATAGCTCCTGTCGGTTCAATACTCATTGACATGCCCTTTGCAACCATTATAAGCATTTCTGACTGAAATCTAACTTAATAATTCAAACTGGATTGTAGCTGAACCTACATTTTAGGGTGAATAATCTAGACAATAACTCTTAAGGATTCATCTGAATGTGGTTGGACCCACTTGGAAACATTTGCTCTTGCCTTGGTCTGCACTGGGACCAATCCGCACCTCCAAGGAAACAAACAAATGACAACACTAAAAGTAAATTAAAACATTATACACATATACTTACTGAACTTACATAGCACAAATAATGAATATAGACCTTTATCAAACTTTTGAAATAAGTTTCATCATTCATCATCAAGATCTCTGAGGGAGATCTTGCCCCACAGGGAACATTTACCAATGTCTAAGGACATTTCTGGTTGCTGCAGTTAGGGGAAGGATGCTAGTCTCTGGTGGGTAGTATTAATATCTGTTGCTAAACTTCTTAGAATGCATAGGAAGTTTCCCACAGTGAATAATTATCCAGTCCCAAATGCCAATAATGCCCCGCTTAAGAAGCACTAGATTGGATTGAAATGGGGCTTACATAATGTATCACCTTGCAAAATATCCTTTAAAATGCATTTTAAGGCCCTCTAGTCTGTCTTTGGCAGCTGTGACATCTGTTTCCACAATTCCAATCTCCAGGCTACCCCGCCCTTCCTCTCATATGCCATGCTTCCTTTTTTTATTTGGAACAATTTAGCAATGATTTATTTCTCTCCTTGCCTCCTTTCTCCCCTGCATTCTCCAAAATTATTTTCACTGGCCATTCGACTCAACAGGACAAGTGAGTTTCCTTAAGTCTCTTCTCCTTAGAGAGAGTTAAAGGAAGAGAGTAGGAGGCCAGTTGTAAATAATAAACTTGCTATTCTTCTCTCATATATGGGAGAGTTAAGTTCACCTTAGAATGCATGATTAATTTTTTTTAACTTAAAATTTTTCTTTTCTATTTTTGTCATGCTTTGTACTTTGTTCTTTATTTGGGTAATTAAAAGGTAGTAACTCAGCAGGTGAATTTTCCCCAGCTGTCAGAATTCCTACTAAAATATGAGATAGAACACCATGACTCAAAAGGGACCTGACAATTAATGCAGCTTTTAAAAGATTTGCACAATGGATGTGCTTCCTTGGAAAGTTTATTTTCTATCCATTACTATACTTTGAAGTAGAATTACTAATTGTTATTCAACTATATTTCATTATCGTTAATTGGCTTCCAACATTTGAAAATGATTTTTCCCACTACTTCAGTAGCTCCTAATAGCAGCCCCTAAATCACAGTCTTGACAGAACAGCATTTTTTTTTTTTTGTTTCCTGATTACCTTGTCTTTACAATTCCAAATTTAAAAAGGTGATTACATTTTTCAATTTCTGTACTTTGCGTTTTTAGGAGCAGTGATATGGCAATGCTAAAAATAATCCTATTTTTCAATTGAATCTTAAATCTTCTTCCTCCTATATGATAATCCCAAATTTTACCATTCAAAGTAAAATAGGCCCAACTGGTTTCTGGGAAAAGCCAGCACAGTTCTGCAAGGGCATTTATATATGACAACATGACTAGACCTAGAAGTACTTCAAAAATAAATTTGCTTCCTGCTACACAACTCCATCTGCAGTTCATGGAAATAAAATGTAGTTACATACACCCAAATCACTGGAAACATCTGGAGTCTTCAAGAGAATATTAAATGGGCAGACACTGGAGAATAGAGCAGTTTCTCTTCTTTGTTAAAAGAAAGTAGACAGGCCGGGCACGGTAGCTCAAGCCTGTAATCCCAGCACTTTGGGAGGCCGAGACGGGCGGATCACGAGGTCAGGAGATCGAGATCATCCTGGCTAACACGGTGAAAGCCCGTCTCTACTAAAAATACGAAAAACTAGCCGGGCGAGGTGGCGGCGCCTGTAGTCCCAGCTACTCG